>NW_006239083.1:506647-522754 GCF_000226075.1 Solanum tuberosum | reverse complement strand
TATATATATATATATATATATATATATATATACTATGTTATCTCGCTAGAATAAACGATACTTAATAAATATATAGCTTGTACTTTAGTAAATTTGATATTTAAAAGAAAATAGTTTGTTTATAATTTTTTATAATTATAAAATATCATATGTTATCTAGAAGCATATTTATACCGACTAGAAATAAATGGGTATGTATTTAATATTTTTCTTAAAAGAACCCCCACGAGCTTTTAAAGTTGTTGCAATTATGAAGTATGACTATGTTATGTACATTATATTAGCCAAGTCAACATTGTTTTGCCATCACTATCATATGTCAATCACTAGCCAAATTTTAAAAAAACAATTGTAAAATCTGTAAACTATATATAATTTTTATAAATATAAATATATTTTTGTTTTTAATGATGGATTTTCTTGGGAAAAAAGGATTGGTTTAATGAAAACCTTAATATGATCGTCTATCTCACTTTGTTTTAATCAATCCTTTACTTTTTAATTAGTTGGTTCACCATTGAATAATGTACTCCCTTCGGTCCATTTTACTCATCGTCTTTATTTAAAAATAGATTATTCAAAATAGTTGTTGTTTTACAAAAAAGGTAAAAGGGTCTGGTGGATCCTTATACTTATATGAGTTTGTATTATGAGCCTTTCTACTTATCATTTTGTTATCTGAACCCTTGAACTCATCTAAACTCAACATTTTAAACAATTTTTTACCCTTTAGTTGTCTGTATACTACAAACGTTTGACACGTAATTTTGAAATTACGATATCAGTAATTTTTTATTTTCACTTTTATTTTCGATCATAAATATAAAGAGATATTAATATGATGCAAAAGAGAAAAGTATGGTATAAAAAGGGTAATGAATAAGAATAATTTAATCAAACTAGCCTTTAGTTAATAGAGTATTTTTTTAAGTGTACTAATCCGAAGAAGTAATTTTGACTTAACTCAAAGTAATTCTGAATAAATGGAGGAATTGTAACTGAGAATACGTGGTACATTTACCAAGGTTAAGCTTGACAATTAATGGATGCATTTTATAATTTTCTAACTAATGATAGCATGACCTTGAGATGAATATACCTACAGTTTCAGTTTTGTTAAATACTCCCTTCGTTTACTTTTATTTGTCATTTATTTTTAAAATATATTTTTATTTTTACTTGTCATTTTTGACATATAAAAAAATAACAAGTATCTTTTTCCATGTTTTACCTCAGAGGCATATCCAGAATTTTGAGATGATGGGTGCACTATTATGAAAAGATGGATCTAAAAAATAAATTTGATCAATTTAACATTTAGGTCTTATCACGAAAAATCATTAAAATTTTAAAATTATAGGTCCAAAATTATTTTTTATCTATCCAAACCAAAGGAAAATAAAACAAGATAAATGAAAGATTCAAATTTCTAGACTCAGAGGTGCACCCAATCATCATCGCACGTCATTATATGATACTTCAAGTGTGGGTTCACATATCTATGTTTTAGATATATTTTTTAAAATCTAACACTACTATATATGATTTTAGGAGGGGAGCATGAGTTCACGTGAATCCGATAACCCCTCCTGGATACGCCTCTGTTTTACCCTTAACATTAAATATTATTCTCCATATCATTTTTAAGATATACTTAATATTAGTTATCAGGTATAGCGTAGTAAAATATTTATATCAATAATTATTTTTTTAATTAGTGTGTCAAAGTCAAACAATTAGAAGTAAATTTGAACGGAGGGATTACTTTTTTTTGTCTGATGATGCTTTACCAGATACACATAGGACAAAGTGATAATTTAATAGAATTTTTGTAGTTATCTTAGTTTAGTATTGTTGGATTTTATTTCAAGGTTAAGCATTAAAAAAATTGGATGTAATGTGAATTAGAAAATGGAGGGAAATTAGATGAAGATAAATAAAGTTTACTTATCCCTCGTTAATAGTGAAGATTGAATTTTTTTGTGCTTTTAAATATAAATACTTTTTCTAGCTATTAAAAAGTTAAAAATACTATCTTTCTTCGTATTATTATTGTCGCTCACTCGGCTTCACCCTTGTTTTATTTTCACTAGTTAAAGGCTTCAATTTTGTTTCATTTTTCACTAGTTAAAGGCTTCAATTTTGTTTCATTTTCACTAGTTAAATTAATTTATTAACTCGCTAAAAGAAATTGATAAATTTATTGAAGGCTTCAACTTCGTTCTATTTTCACTAGTTAAATTAATTTATTGGTTCGCAAAAAGACTTAATAAAATTATTGAAGTGTGAAGTTTCATTACCTTAATAATTCACTAGTGAAATTAATTTATTGATTCACAAAAGGAACATAATAAAATTATTGTAGTGTGAGATACCGTCACCTTAATAACAAGGACACTCAGTGAATTTCAAATTCTCATTAAGAAAATGAAAGTTTAATTGGCCAACCAATTAAGCTAACAAGATTATTTTTTTAAGAAAAAAAACTAATAAGTTTCTCACTTTTTTTTAGCATATATATAGGGATGTAAATAATTTCTCCCCTCTAACTTTGTTTTAGATGCATTTATCTAATAATTATTATGTCAAAATATATTCACAGATGAATTCAAAATTTGAAGATAATAAAGATATTACTATCTTTAACATAGTCATTAATTACTAGCTATTGCTCTCTTGCTTTAATTACTTACTCTATAGGTGATAAATTAATCTGTCAATTAATAAAAGTAATAAATAAAAATATACTAACAAATAAAATCGAAAAGTTGCTTTTAGTGTTGTAGATTCTGGCAGCCAGGCTGCCACTATCGCCAACAATACACGTTGGCCAACAAGTCAAATTCGATAGGCTCTAAGGCCACGAACCATAAAAAATTTATTTGATAGTCGATATCTATATTAAAATTTAACTAAATTTGATCATATAAAAAAATTTCATTGTAAAATATTTCCTAATAAAGAATTTTTGTAAAAAAATTTAAACCCGAGACTTGTACCTAACATAAATGACTATTATCACTCCACCAAAATCTAAATCGATCGCATTCTAAAAATCTTTACAAAACCAAAATTCTCTTTTTTAAACTTCACATCCATCTGTAACCCTCCATTTTGGAGTTTCAACGTTTCTAGATTGACTGTTTTATCCCTTTCGCCTCTGCCCCCACAAGGCAGTGTACAACTATACAACAGTGTTGTAATTTCTCATTGTTGTGTGGCCTTCTCCATGCACTCCTACCCTTTATTTATTAGTAACACCTGCTTGATTATATCTATTTCAAAAACAAACAAAAAAAAACTATTCTCTCTCCTTCACACAGTTCATAGGATTCTCCGTGGAGGGCTCTTTCTGGGGTTGACATAAGGTTTGTTCTTGATCTGGGGTTCTGTTATTCTCTCATATATGCTTGTTTTCAAATGGGGTTCTTTGTTTTTTTTGGTTCTGTTTAAGTTCTTGAGAATTGGGGTTTTTGTGCTAGATCTTATGTTTGATAGTAATGTAGTTCATGTACATGAAGTCTGACTGTTCCTTTTAATTTTGCTTGCAGGGGTTCTTGAATTCTGGATTGAGTGAGGTACTTGTTGCAAACTTTTGGTGTTTAAATCCAACTTCCTGATAGATCTGGTTGTTTTTAGGAACCCCTTGTTGCTGTTAAACCCTTAGACCTTATAAAAATTCAATCTTGAAATAGTAAAGATTTCAATTTAGTACCTTTGAGGTGTTAGTTTTAGTGTTAGCGTTGAGGTGGGGTCAAAGTTATTGAATTCCATCAAAATGAGTGAATCCAAACCAGAAGCCCCAGTTAACAACCCTCCTCCTTCTTATTCCAGAAATTTTCCTGATTTCAAACAATCTGTGAAGCTGAAGTATGTGAAACTTGGTTATCATTACCTTATTACTCATGGAATGTACCTATTTTTATCCCCGCTAGTTATTGTCCTTGCTGCTCAAATCTCTACGTTTTCGCCGAGTGACCTATATATTCTTTGGGAGCAGCTTAGGTTCAATCTCATATCTGTCATCATATGCTCTACCCTTTTGGTCTTCCTGTCTACCCTCTATTTCCTAACCCGTCCTCGCCCTGTATACCTTGTTAATTTCTCGTGCTATAAGCCTGAAGATGCTAGGCTATGCACAAGGAAGATTTTCATGGAGAGGTCAAAATTGGTTGGTTCATTCCCTGATGAAACTCTTGAGTTCCAGAGGAAAATTCTTGAGAGGTCTGGCCTTGGTGATTCAACTTATCTCCCTGAAGCTGTGCTGAGGGTACCACCGAATCCTTGTATGGCAGAAGCACGGAAAGAAGCTGAGATGGTTATGTTTGGTGCCATTGATGAGCTCCTTGCTAAAACTGGTATTAAGCCAAAAGATATCGGAATTCTAGTAGTAAATTGCAGCTTGTTTAATCCAACACCCTCATTGTCTGCAATGATTGTGAACCATTACAAGCTCCGTGGAAACATTGTGAGCTACAATCTGGGTGGAATGGGTTGCAGTGCTGGTTTGATCTCGATCGATCTTGCAAAAGATCTTCTTCAAGTCCATCCCAATACCTATGCTTTGGTGCTCAGCATGGAAAACATCACCCTGAACTGGTATTTTGGGACTGAGAAATCCATGCTCCTTCCAAATTGCTTATTCCGGATGGGAGGTGCTGCTGTAATGCTCTCCAACAAAGGATCTGAGCGAAGAAGATCAAAGTACCAGTTGGTGCATACTGTCAGAACTCACAAAGGTTCCGATGACAAGTGCTTTTCTTGTGTTTACCAAATGGAAGATCCCAATGGAAAAGTTGGAGTATCGCTGTCAAAGGATTTAATGGCAGTAGCTGGTGATGCTCTTAAAACCAATATCACTACATTGGGTCCTCTTGTGCTTCCCATGTCCGAGCAGTTACTTTTCTTTGCAACGCTCGTGGGAAGAAAATTGTTGAAGATGAAGATCAAGCCTTATATCCCAGACTTTAGATTGGCCTTTGAGCATTTCTGCATTCATGCCGGTGGCAGAGCTGTATTAGATGAAATAGAGAAAAATCTGCAACTCACTGACTGGCATATGGAGCCTTCAAGGATGACATTGTATCGATTCGGAAACACCTCAAGCAGCTCCCTTTGGTACGAATTAGCTTACTCGGAAGCTAAGGGAAGGATCAAGAGGGGAGACCGAACATGGCAAATAGCATTTGGTTCAGGGTTCAAATGTAACAGTGCAGTTTGGAAAGCTTTACGATCAATTAATCCTGCCAAGGAGAAGAGCCCGTGGATGGATGAGATTGACCAGTTCCCCGTGGATGTTCCAAGGGTTGCAAAAATCTAAAAATCCAATGGAGCTTTCATTTAGCTTAGTGTTCCCAACATCGCGGGTGATTATTCTTTATCAGTTGCAATGTGCTGTTCAGTTGTTTCCTTGTGATTCTCAAGCTAGTCTATAGCTGATCTAATTCTATGGAGAAGCTTAGATAGGGAATTGTACTTGCTCTCAATTGTGTGCTGAGAATCAAGTACGTGTTCTTCTCATTTTTATGTTTGTGGAAATTGAGTTTAGGATCATTGACTTGTTGGTAATTTGGAATTCAGGGGGTAATTGCTGAATATCTATCAGTTAATATCCATGTACTATTTCTTTATTCATGATTTATCCGAGAAATTGATATTCATTGTTCACTGGCTATATGGAGAACAGTTGTGTTATTCTTCTTTCAACCCCGTCTCCTCGCCCCTCCATTGAAACCATTACATGGTGTGGCTAGCTGCGAAATATGCATACCCAACGAATACTACCCCTTATTGCTGATTACGAGATACTAAAGAAAACGAAACAAAACTCTCTTCCTTTTCTTTTTTGGAAGAAAATTTTGGTGAAGAAAAAGTTGAAATATACCTGTCAACTTGTTGATAATAGGATAAAGTTTCATGAAGTTGTCTACTTTCTTGCTTTGTTTGTCTAGGAGAAAGGGAAATGGAGAAGAAAGGTAAAAGTTGTACTAACATTTTAACTAGGAATTCAGGGAAAAGTGAGTTTACCATGTGTTTCATGTATTTTCGTGTTTCAATCAAGCAGCTACCGATAAAAAAAAGGCAATCCTGTGCCCAAAGCATCTCACGTTAGCGGGGTTCAGCAAAGGGCTGCATCCCAAGAGGTGTGATGTAAACAACCTTACCCTGATGCAAGCATTAGCATTAGCTTTCACGGCTCGCAATACTTGCATTACTGTTAAGCAAAGAAAAAGGGAAGTTCTTGACATCTAAAGTTGGAAATTTTTATGGGCAGAATGAACTCAATGCTTTACTTAATTCTTGAAAATCCAGAAAATTAGGCCTCTTGTTGTAAAACTTTAGGCAAACTTTCACATTACCAGAACACATGTGAATTTAGGTAGACATGGGAAGTACTCATTAAACCAAAATGACAAGTTAAGTTATTAAGTTATGCAGGGCAAGGGCCAAAAGCGAACAATATCACTAATAAGCATTGGTAAGTTAACAGGTGAGTTTTTCTTCTAAAAATATTATTTGCCATTACACCTTTATTCTAGTTATCTTATCCTTACAATGCACCAAAAGGGCGTGTCCTTAAAGGACACAAACCTTAATCTTATCACACAGTTCACATGATGCCCCAAAATGGGTTACATAAACTTCAGCCCATTGCACCAAAAAGGCATGTCCAAAGGACGCAGACCAAAACAGGTTGTTCCATGGGCCAACTGTAAAATCAGTTAACGTTGATGTTACTGTAAAAATGTTTTTATAGAAAATATTGTTCACCACCACTAATAGTTTGTACCATGGAATAGTAACTATTATCAACAATTTGTTGGACATGAGTGCGGCCTAGTAGTCAATGAAGTGGGTAGAGGATCATAAGTTCTAAGGTTCAAATCTGAGCAGAGAGAGAAGTACATGTAGGTGACCTTTTCCCATCTGCTCTAGCATTGGTGGATATAGTTATCTGGTATTTGTTGTTGGTGAAAAATAATAGTTACTCAATAAAAATAGTCGAGTTGACTGAAAATTGATCCGAACATCACGATCATTAAAAAACACTTGGTTGGACATAAAGTTGCACAAGTATATGATAGAGATGATGTGAGGGGAGCTAGGGTGAGTTGTATTAGTAGTGTGTGGTGATTTTATTAGGACTATCAAGGAGAAACAAAAGTTCATACGTAACTAAGAAAAGGTCACACGTGGTATATATTACTGAAATACAAATTAATGCTTCAACTTATTTTCTCTATCAATCAGTATTTTTTTTAAAAAATTCTTGTTTGCAGTTTGTTGATAACATAAAAATAGTTTTAACCTCGATGATTTCTCTCTAGATACAAACTACAAAGGGTTCTTCCAATCAACATTAACTAGTTTGAATTAGGTATGGAGAAAATTTTATTGAGAGCCTCACTTTCGAATAGGCCTTGCAATGTGCGATTCGAATTTAGTTGAGGTTTCAATATGAACTCTACTCTCCGAACACCGAAAAATCACATGAAAAAAGGTTAATTCAGACAAAACAAAGGAGAGTTTTCCATTTGAAGTTGACTTGGTCGTTGCTTGACCAAAGAAAACTAAAATAGTTTCAATTTAGAACTATTCGTCAATTAGGTGTAGCCAAATAGCCCATCCATGCAAATGGCAACCCTTCAACTTCCAAGAAACATCATAGATATATATATACACTATAATATAAACATTTGTTCGTTTTTTACTATATGAAAACCACATACTTTTCTTTTTACACTACAACAAAAACAGTTTTTAGTAGCAATAAATATGCACATTAACAAAGAATAATGAACGCTTTATCAATATTAGTTAATCGTCATCATATGCAGTGTTGCTACAAACTTTAGCAATATTTACAAAGAATGCTAAAATGTATTTGTCACTAGTAATTGCTCTAAAAGAATATATTTAACGACAATTATTCTCTTGATGTTAATTAATTACTGCTAAAAGTTATTTGTGATATAATAATCCTATACATGCCTTTTATTTTGTAGTTTCTTTTCCTGTTTAGTGTTTACTATTGATGTTCTGGATAATTTTAAAAAAAAATATATATAACCAATAATATAGGGAAAAATTGAATAAAATAGCAAACTATTAATTCAAATTAAATGTTATAACCACAGTTTGATTTAATTGTAACTCGTAGCAAACTGTTGTCATTCGCCTCTCTCCCTGAAATTCTCACTCGCCACTCTCGTTTCTCGCTGGCTCCCTCACCTCTCTCACATTTATACAAACACAAATGTATAAAATTGTATATAATAGCAAACTATTAATTCAAATTAAATGTTATAACCACAGTTTGATTTAATTGTAACTCGTAGCAAACTGTTGTCATTCGCCTCTCTCCCTGAAATTCTCACTCGCCACTCTCGTTTCTCGCTGGCTCCCTCACCTCTCTCACATTTATACAAACACAAATGTATAAAATGTGTTTGTGTTTGTATAAAGTGAGAAAAAAAATGTATATATACATAACTTTTCGTTCGCCTTTCTCCCCCAGAGAATTTCGCTCGCCATTCTCCCAGATCTCGCTCGCCACTCTCACTCGCCTCTCTTACTTTATACAAACACAAATATATAAATTGTGTTTGTGTCTGTATAAAGCGAGAGAAAATTGTATATACAAATACAAATACATATGTTTTCGTCATATACACTTATAATTATACAAATACAGATCTTCCCTACCCAGTTTTCTTTTGTCTTTCTCTCTTCCTCGCTTTATACAAACACAGATTATACAATTGATTCTTTTGTATATGTATACCGAAACAGATTATACAATTGATTTTTTTTGTATATGTATACCGAAATATACATATTAATAGTCATAGCAAACATAGAGTTTATGTTTGCTATGGAGCGTAGTTATACAAACTATGATTATAACATACAAATATGATTTTTACGTTTGCTAAACCTTAAATTTGGTCATTATATAGTCCCTGGAGCCCATTTATGTCTTACTTATTGACTTATTGATATAGTTCTATTTTGGAAGTAATGTTTTTTTTATTATGTTTTTCATTAAAAAATTTTTATAGGTATATTAATTTTTAAAAATTATTAATTTTTTTCCATAAAAATCGATGTAATTTAAGTGGATATTATAAAGTTTGACACTCATAAACCGAATCCATATTGATATAAAAATAATCTGATCAAACAAAAACACGTAAAATATTCTAATTTAAAAGTCAAACTATCTGAATTGATATTTACAAACTTGCACAACATCAATTAAATATTTCTCCTCAATGAATACGTAGATAGTGACCATTTAAGGAGTACTATAAAACAAAACAATTTGTGTATAAGATAAATAAATAAGATAAAGACATTTGCCTGCATATGAAGGTGTCCCAATTTTCTTAAATAGCTGCTAATCAATATTTTGTTCGTTTACATTATTGACAAATTTTGTCGATTCAACGTATAATTAGTCAATGACTAATATTAATAACTGACGGATTAATCAAAGATTCATTCTAGAATATTATAGATATAATTAGTCAGATTTTCTAGAATATATAGAATGTCATGACTCCCACGTCCTGTACCAATATTTCTACACCCTGCAATAATAAAGCAGACAGTTCATATCCATCAGTTTCATAATATACAAATTTCTTTTATTTTCTTTTTTTAACAAGATATATATGATATTTAAGAAATAATTATAGACAATTATCCATACTAATTGAAATTAGTAACATGCAACAACAAAAATAAACATTCTATGTCAGGTAAGTCGCACTGATAGTGTAAAATTTTCATTAATTTGCCAGTTGATATATAAGTTAAATACATTAAATTTATGAGAATGAACGTGAATTTAGCATGAAGGAAAATCTTGGAGCAACGATATAGGTCACAGGTTTTAAATTTGAGAATCAACCAATAATGCTTATCATTATATATAAAAAAAAACAAAATATAGTGATAAACTAGTTTTTATCGTCAAATCGAGTTTTATTGTTGTGTATGTCAGGATAGGGTAATAGGTTGCCTACACTACACCCCTTGATCAGGTGCGGAAATCTACATGCGTATCAAAATACAGTACATTAAAAATAATTTTTAATAGCAATTAGTTAATGATAATAGCTTAATCATCGCTAAATATGTTTTTTTAAAAACAATTAACACTCTTTGTAAATGTCCCTAGAGTCTATATCGACATTGGATCCAATGACAATTAACTAATGTCAGTAAAAGTTTTAACTCCATGTGCATGCTGCTAAAAGTTGTTTTTGTTGTAGTGATACATGAATTTAGCATATAAATTGGATCTAGGAAATATAAAATAATATTACTTACTGTCTGAAATCAATATTGAGTGAAGGTGTATTTGGAAGAGCAATGGCAGCTAAAGCAGCATTAGAAAGAACCATGGTGGTTCCTTCTTTAGTTGGTCTTGATTGTGATGTTTTTGCCCTATCAACTATCTTTATTTGAATTGTTTCTCCAGCTTTACATGCTTTAGGTAACACTGAATTAATACAACTGATCAAATATTGTCTTCCACATGCTGCTCCATTGTCCCATATTCCTTCCCCTGCTGCTGCAAAGAAGTTGCTTGATGGGAATTGTGTTGGATCATTCCCAAAACACTCCGTCGCTGCGCCAACAATATATTAGTTGTCATGTTTCACTTTTCGATCAATAGAAAAAAGTCAATTACTACATGGATATAATTGGGACCATCTATTGTTTGAGGTGGTAATGGTTGTAAAATAGACAAATACAAGGGGTGATTAATAATTAGGTTTAAGGAGATCTGAATAAAACGAGTCAAATTTAAAGTCGATTACATGAATTTTCACTCTAAGACTAATATAGACAAACGTGATATGATGTATACATTACACCTGGCCCCCGCTTGTAATGTAGGTAGGTTATCTACATTACAATATTTCTTTAGATGTTGTAATGTAATCCAAGATGTTTCGTGAACTAACGAGCGAAAAGTTAATTTATTTGTAACTTACGTGTATATGGTGGCTTATACTGGCTGGCAGTTCCAAGATCAGCTTGTGATGCATGAAATAGTTGAGCAAATAAGAAGAATATAGGCAGCCAAATTGGTGAAGCCTTTGACATCCTAAAAAAAGCAAGAAAGTTTGATATAATTATATACAGTATTTAGGCTTGGTATAATTTGCAGTCTTTTTGACTTTATATATACATACATATACAAGAAACAATGAGTGTGATATGATTAATTATTTTTAAAAGAATTTTTGGTCAACCCTTTTATAATATACAAATTCTCAGAGTTCACTTAATTAATTAATATCATGATTAAAATTTGCACCTAATAACTCTCACCTCTAAATTCTCCAGTTTCGGCAAAACTCTATGTTTTGATTAAATCATAAAATGATGATATACATATCAAAATTCAATATCTTAATTCACAAAATTTATAACGTTTAAATTTTGAGTTTGTCACATTAATCACATCTAATAGTCAATTAGCTTCAAAGGAAGAAGGTATAATATATATATTTCTTTTTTTTTTCAGTTTAAACATTAATGGACCATGGTAGATTTCAGTTTATAAGACATCACATTTATTAATTGGACATCAATTCAAAGTTTAACTGCTTAGTATTTTACTTTTATGAATCTCTCACATCTAGAAATTAAAGAGAGAAAAAAAACCTACTTTGAACATACAATTAATATGTAGGGAAAAAAATAGGGGAAATGTACCTTTCAATAATATTACATTTGAAAAGAGAACATTTAATGTGCCATGTAACACAACTTTTCACATAGAGAATGGAGAATCATTTATAATTATTCAAGACTATAAGAACTAACAAACCAGCTATACATACTAATAATAAATGTAACTCATGTATATATATTCTCTCGGTTCACTTTTACTTCTCACTTTTCGAGAGTTAAACAGTATAAATTGATCAACATTTTAAGATGTATTTTTTAATTATATTAATATGAGAATAATTGCAATTTATAGTATTTTTGTATAGTCTTCGAACATCCAATTTTTAAATTTAAACTATTAAATTAATTTTAATTCAATTTAATTCTAAAGTTTAGTCAAATAATTGTAATGTGTACATATTAATTACAAAAAATTTGAGATTGACATTGGTTTAGCAATGTTTGACTTTCTTTTAATACTAGTTTTTGAGTTTGAGTTTTTTGCATGGCTACCTAAAAGTTTCGTATCTGTATAGTCAGTTATTCATAGAATAACTGAGGCGGATTTAAAATTTAAAAATCCTAATATTGAAATATGTTCATGCATTCTAGAATTATGCAACTTTTTTAGGAAAAGATTATTCGAAGAGGTATAGGGTAATAAGAAGACCATTTCTTAGTGCATGTGAATATAGGTGGATTAATAAATATACAAAGAGAACAAGTCATGTGAAACAAAATGAAGAAATGTATAAAAGCAATTTTTTGGGTCAATAAACGGCTGCCGATTTCTTAGAATGTATTTAATTTGGCTACAATTAATTAATCCATACTCTATAGTCTATAGTAGTTCTATGATTTGTTTTCGATCGCAATGATCGTGCCGAAAAACTTAAAGAATTCGAGATATCTAATTAAGAGTAAAGCAGTCTCATCTAGGGGTGTCAATGGTGTGGTTCGGTCAATTATTTTTTTAAAGTTATATCATCCCAATTTTTCAGTTATTTTATAATATATAACCAAAATTACATTTTTTTAAAACCATCCCAATCATATCGATTTCTCTTCGGTATCGGTACGGTTCGATTAATTTTCGTTTTTTTTACTTTTAAAATATCACCTCAAAATATACTACTATTAAAGTATTTCTTTCGCAAATATGTTCTTGAAGAAGCACTTTAATTCTTCATCAAGAAGACAATAATGTAAAACCATATTACCGTATTGTTTGATAGAGTATCTATTACAATATCTTTTAATTTTAAACTTAATTAAGTAAAGGTTAATGAAAGAGCAAAGACCCAAAGTTGTCTAGTCACTAGAGACCTAAGACCTATGTTATTTTTATATTTATATATTTTATGTTAACATATTGTTAATGTATAAAATATATTTACATGTAAAGTTATTCGGTTCGGTTCGAATTTTTTTCTATTTTTTTCATAAATTAGAAAGATCATTCCAATTGTTCGGAACGGTTATACACTTAAATAAAAATCTACGTATTTATTGAAAAAATAACATAAATCGGTTAACCTTATGTGGCTTAATATCCACTATCACGTAAGTACATTGTTGAACTTACAATCAATATTCCTAAGAATTTTTCGTTAAATTTGGTGATATACTTCAATCACATAACAATAATCTCCTTAATTGTACTTTCTGTTTTTATCATTCTATTCTAATTATGTGTATTACATTTTAATTATCTGTCAAATCATTTTTCAATATTATTGAGTCAAGATATCGTAATTATCAACATTTAATCACCACAATCTCATCTAATCTCACATTAATTTCATTGTACTTTGTACTAACAAAACTTTAAGAATATGTACTCTATTTTTCTTCTATTTATCTTAAAATCTTATTCAAATTTTTTTATTGACACTCCCACTATTAAATTTGAAGACTCGATCAATACACGATATAATTAATTCATAAAATTGTAAATACTTCATATACATACTAAAGTAAGTTGTAAGTAACTTTTTACATTTAATTAAAAAGTTTTGGTCAAGGCTAATCATTATGTTAACACACACTAAAACAAATTAGTAGTCTACTCTACACCAAAAAATAATTATTATCATGCACATGTTGTATAGGTAGACACATCAAAGCACAGTCTTTAAACAATTCTCAATTTAATTATTGAATCCCTAAAATCAATCAAAAATGTGAAGGATTTATCGGAGTGATGGACGGTCACTCAACATGGATGGCCAGAGAAATTACTATTTGTCTAAAAGCAACTTGCAATTTTTAACATTCTTTATATAATTCGATCCTAAAGTTTGGGCAGGTCATGGATTCGCGCATTTATCAACTTAATATTTTTTACTAATTTAATTCAGTTTGTCTAAAAATTGTGCGGATATACATCACAGATTAATTCATGAGAAATCTTATAGAAAAATATATTAGATACTCAAACCAATTATGAAATTTTTTTAAAAAATTTTAATAAGAATTGAACGAGCTAGTTATGCCCCATTTGTTAGGTGCCGATTTATCTCAACTAACAATTGATACGCTTAATTATTAACTCATTTGACTCGTCCATTTGACACCCCTAATTTTCGTCTAAGAAGATTTGCTAAAGATTTGTTATTAGCCTACAATTTTGTGGAACCAATCAGATGAAATTCACAACAAAAAAAAAAAGGAATTGGGAAGAATATTGGGGTAAAAACTATAAAAAAAAAGAAGTCATAAATTAAGAGAAAGACATACCTTGATAAGCTTTTGATATAGAGATCTAGATGAATAATTCCTGCAAATAATTGAAGAATTAATATTAGATAGGTGATTAAAGAGTGGGCCTTAAGGACTTAAAAGGAAATAAAATAATTGAAGAATTAAGATTAGATAGGTGATTAAAGAATGGGCATTAAAGGACTTAAAAAGGAAATAAAATAATTGAAGAATTAAGATTAGATAGGAGAATAAAGAATGGGCATTAAAGGACTTAAAAGGAGATGAAATCTTGAAATTTAATTGGATTAATAATTATGAGATTTTTAGATATCTTATTTACCCCAAAAAAGAAGCTTAGAAGCAATCAATTTAGATACTTGATTGACGGATGCTTTCACAACATTAAAAACGTAACCTTATGAGCAAAAGTTAACAAAAAAATGGTATACGTGAGTGGTAAAATTAGTTCAGAAAAATATGATCCGTCTAATTTATTTATATTTAAGCGGTGATCATTTATTTATTAGTTTAATCTATTTAAATCGTCTAAAATATATCTCAACCTACCACCTATGAGACCGTTAATATTTTGATTTTACTGATATATTAATTATGTTTATTGGACACTTTGCTTCTTTCATACAACCGTCTATTCTAACAATCATATTAAAATCATTGCGTAGTGAAGGAATAATGAGAAGGTAATTTTTTATTTTGCAATTGCTTAATGTGTAAAAAAAATATATCTATAGTTAAATCATATAAATAAGTAGTAATTGATCCAAACGTAATATTTACTACTTTAATACTTCTTTCGTTTCGGTAAAAAAATTTCTATTTCAGTCAATTTTAAAAGAATAACATATTTTCTATATTTAATATTTTAAGTATAAAATATTTATTGTAAATTTAATAAGACGATTTATATATAACCACACAAAGTGTTTATTTTAATACTTCTTTCGTTCCGATAACACTTTTTCTATTTTAGTTCATTTTAAAAGAATTACACATTTTCTATATTTAGCAATAATAATTTAATTTTAAAATACCTATTTTAAATTTAATAAGATGATTTATATATAACCACACAAAATGTTTATTTTAATATTTCTTTCGTCCTAATAACACTTTTCTATTTTAGTCCGTTTTGAAAAAGTAACATATTTTCTATATTTAGCATTAACAATTAAAAAAGCAACACTTTTCTATTTTAGTCTGTTTTGAAAAAGTAACACTTTTCTACTAGACTCGTTTTGGTACATCGAGATCAACGAATCTAGGCTCTGATACTAACTTTGTCACTGCCCAGACCGTCGTGATTGGCACCCACACTAACCCTCCGGTGAGAGAACCACTACTACAACCCAAACCAAGCAACTAAACCAAAAACTAAAGCATTTAAGTTACGGAAGCAACTTAAATAGCTAAAGACTGAAGTTCCCGTAAACTTCCAAAAGATCTAACAACTAAACAATGTGGAAAATACACCTAGAACCTGAAAGTCAATGTACCAAAACATCTAAAGTTCAACAAGTCTAAACAAGAAGGGATACAACCCCAAACTAATGCACTAATAACTAATTAGAAAGTCTAAGTCCGAAATGGTAGACATAGACGAAAGAGAACTCATGGCAGCCCGGAAGAATTGGCTCACCCTTGAATTTGAACGATCACTGATCTTCTAAGCGAGTTCTGTAAATAGCCGTC
>NW_006239083.1:495684-506527 GCF_000226075.1 Solanum tuberosum | reverse complement strand
TGATCTTCTAAGTGAGGTCTGTCAATAGCCGCTTGAAGATGTCGTGTACTCAACAAAGAAAGAGCAAGTGCAGTATCAGTACACAACCACAGTGTACTGGTACGATCACGTGGCTATCCCACTAAGTGTAACATAAGCTAGTCAATACAACATTATAATCACAAGCATATATCGAACATATACAATATTATCAACATTTATGAACAATGACCAACTTCACATTTCTCAAGATACACAATTATGACAAGTCATGGTCCTCTCATGGAACCCAAACTCAAACCATTAGCATACCGGAACGCGGTATCCGATCCAATATTTATGCCGGAACGTGGCAATCGATCCCATAATTATGACAGAACGTGGTTAGTTATGCTGAAACGTGGCAACCAATCCATTCAACACACCACAATCACAATCACAAGTATCTTCTCAAGTTCATACAATTTAGTCATGATTCATGGCATTCATCATTCATCTATCTCATTTACAACAAGCGTGATCAATAATGCAACATTCCCATACATGCAAGTATCATAATGAAGCAAGAACACACATACATCACACAATCATAGAATCACAACCATCACCTACCTCGAAACAAGCTTGAAACCCTAAAAACTTGATCCTTCCCTTCCCGAATTCATTTCGCTTGTTCTTGGTCTACAAACAATCAATATAATACGGGAATCAATAAACAATCACTAATTACCCGGATTACTAACAATTCTAATAACCCTAGATCATACACATGATCCCAATTATCTCAATTAGGGTTGTTTTCACCATATATTCTAGATCAAAATCCTCCCCCATCGATATTTACCCATTAGATTACGTTCTACGGATCGAAAAACGGATTCGGAGAGTTAAAATCTTACATTTAGCCTCAAGAATGGTGAAAAACGGTCAAGAACTCGTATGGGGTCCTCTCCTAGCTCTAAAAGTCAAAAAGTGCAGAATAAAGTCGTTTTGGAGTTTATTTACGATTTTAAGTCGCGTCAGGCCCGCCACAACGGCCCTAAACCCGCTACAGTGGAACCGCCAAAGCGACCAAAACCACCACCAAAACGGCTTGCACAAAACAGTGAGCTATTTTAATAATTCCATGACCCCTATTTACAACACAAATTTAACCAACGACGCTCAGAAAATACCGTTCACGCTAAGATCAATATCGGGGGTTCTACTCACCCGAATTCAATTCCGTAAAGTCATACGGATTTCTTAACGACTTATCTAACTACTAATATAATCAAAATCATAAATAAGTCACCCGATTGTTACCAGATTTCCATACACTTCAAAGACTCCAATTTCGTCCAAATATGGACTAGGTTGGAAAATTCCAAGTTACTACGAAAAAGTTTTCCGACCTAAATTTTTTCTCAATTGGCTTTTCTATAACGACTGAACTCGATCGTTACAATATATACCAATTTACCCATCTGTTGACACCCAATTTTGGACCTCCACAATATAAATTAATCATCGAGCTTCTTAAAATTTCAAACTATTTGAAATAATTGACTTTATAAAATTCAAATTATTTTCAAGTTAGTTTTATGTAATTTTTTCACGTTTTGGAATATATATATAATATAATTAGCATATTTTATAAATATACGAAAATTATCTCAATTTTTTTATATGCTTTAATTAAATATTCGGTTAATTAGTTTAGTTATATAATAGTTTATATTTTTAAATTATTTGGTTTATAATTAAGTTAATTATATTATTTCGTTAAGATTAAGAAGCTCGTTAGTTAATTATATTAATTCATCTTATTCGAGTTTTAGCCGCTATTTGTTACTTGAATTCAAACTTGGCTACATTTTAATACAATTGGCCATTATTTTAAGTCCAAGCCCAATTCAACCAATCCAATTTTCACAATATTAACAGTGAAGACCCAGCCCACAAAAACAAAAGAAAATACAATACACCAACATCAAACAGTACGCTACCCCACCTGTATAACTTGTTCTTCTTCCTAGCGAACAAACCCAAAGACGCAGCAACCCAAATCAGCAGCAATCGCGACCCATAAGCAGTCCAGAATTGCGAGTCCAGCAGAAAATCAAGCCCAACTCGCGCGCATCCTCCTCCTCCTCTCTCCTTATCGTTCGTACCAAAATCTTTGGAGAATCATTACGTGTCTTCATCTGCGCATATCACTCGTCCTTGCTCGAAAATCAAGCGCCCAAAATTGTTTTCCGTTGGAGATTTGTACTAATTCCAGCTCCAACCTTATCGGTCAAGAGATTTATCAAATTTCAAATTCAAAAGAATCTTATCCAAATCTGCCCGTTTTCCCCTCTAAATCGAACCCTATTTCCCCTCTTTTTAAATCCCTCATTTACCTTCAGTAAGGGAGTTGGAAAAGGTTAAAAAATAATAATTGGGAATTCAGTTGATACAAAGAGAAATACTTAGTAAGAAATAGCTATAAAAATCAAATACGAAATAGGTTCGAGTTTTGGTTTTCGACTTCCTTTAGATTATTCGGTTTCCCAGTAGCTAAACACTACATGAAAGAATATATTTGCAAGAAGAAAGGGATAGCTATAGTTATTAAATCTGGAAATTCCAGGTTCTAGAAGTTTGTTTCGAAACTTGCATCGGAGATTCTTCATAGTAGCTCTGTTTGATTTTCACTCGTGGTGAAGTCGCTACTCCTCCGTTCGTTTTGGTCCCAGTCTGTTGCCCAAGAAAAGGTAACAACTTTGTCCCTATCTCGTTTTCGTTTCATTTCTTTCTTCTCGACTTTTATGTTCCTTGAATGTTTATGTCACTTAGATTGTGCTTGAATATGGGCTGAATGATGATAGTCCTCCCTCTAATTGCTAGATATTTTCATGTTATCATGTTCGGATTTAGTTTAATGCGATGCTTTTCTGTGTGGAGTACATTGAATACTCGTCATATTCTCTATTTTCATTTTGTTTTAACAAATATGGGTTGTTCAACTTGTTTTTCTTATGTATCCCTCTTCTTTTCTCTACAGATTTGATTATAGTTCCTATGATATTTGAGTGGTCATTTATGCTGGTTCATTTATTGATTTTATTTCTATAAGAGTGTGATTAGTGCTAGTTTTAAGTAATCTTGTTGTTCTACATGTTAACAACTGATTGTGTTGCCTATAATTTATTTTCTTGTTCGATTATTGCAAATCTGATTTGGTAGATGTGATTATAGCTTTGATAAGGTGTGGTGTTTTATATTAATGTTTCATTTTAGCTCTTAAAATCCTGTTTTTGCTCTTTCTTTTGAAACTAAAATTGACCTTTTGTGTTTAGTGTAGTTGTGTGATTTTCCCTAATGCAACCTAGTTATTTTGAGCATGGATTCTTGTTTTTTTTTTTAAATTGTCCCTGTTCAGCTGCATGCGTTTCATATAGTGTGAATAAGTTTGAAAAAAGTTTGATCAAAGTGTTCTTAGCATGATTTTTCAGTTTTCATGTGCCCTGGTCATTTTATTCTTTAGAAGGGCTTAAAGTTAGTAGTAAGAAACTTCCCGATAATGTTAATATTTAGATTGTGTCTTTGTTTGAGTTTAAGTCATGGCTGCTCACTTCTTTTTGTTATATTTGTTTGGGAGACTCACCTCTGTAGATGGTGTCATTTATAAATTTTATTTGTCCCATTTGTTCAAAAGGTAGCATGTTTTTTTTTTGGTTTCATAGCCACTGTATGTTATGAGTGAAACTTATTATAAGTGTTGTATTGTTCGTATATGCATATATGTCTTCTTTGTTTTGACTAGTTCGAGTAATTAAATAATAGCTTCATTTTATTTTTATTTGTCCTTTCATCAAGTTTATTATTTATTCCATGTCACTTTCCTTGGCTAATTCTTATCATCGTTTTCGTGGCATGTGAAATATGTCCGAGTTCGCCATGAACTCCTATTTTTCTTTCCCCGCATTTTGAGAGATCCATAAAGGCTCAAACCCTTTTCTTCGAGTTGGCCAGCCTTTGGAATCGATGAACATGTCAAAATCGGGATGAAACACATGCTGAAAAAAATGGATTGCATACGTCCGTATACATATAAAATACAGGAACAGGGGTTGATATACATCAGTATACAAATGTATATAGAAACTGTATACAATTCTGGGAAACTCGAAAATGGGCTTCAAGCCCAAGAGCTTTGTTGCCATCAGGTCCAGGTAGCAGAAAATGGGACAAAGCCCAATGGAATTACAGTAGGCCCAAAAATGATAAGGAGCTGATTTTTTATGAGATGGGCCAAAACCCATCACTGTTGACAAACTTTAGATAATAGGACAGGGATAAAAGTGTTGGCAAGCCCAATTTCGAATTTGGGCAAAAAGCACAAGTTCAATATTTTCTCCCTTTTCCCCTTTATTTATCTGTCATTGAATTAACTAACAATTTATTTTCACTTTGGTTTAACTTAATTAATTTCCCGAAGATAGTCGTTTCTCTTTATATTCAAAAGTTTTATTTATTTTTCTTATATATATATTTTATTTATTACTCGGCTCTATTTTAGCTTTAGTCTTGTTAACACTTAACTATTATCCTTTCGAATGATCCCCTTTAGTTTATTTCCCCTAAAAAATAATTAATTAGAAAAAATAATAGTAAAAATAATAATTAAAAAAATGAGTTCTTTTACTTAGTTAAAGGTTTAAAAATTAGTCAAAGTCATTTTAAGTCAAATCGCCGGTCAACCTCAAGTTAGCGGGCATTCCGAGGGCCTAACACCTTCTCGGAATGTACATTGGACTTCGAACCCTTTTCTTTTTAATTGATTTTAATCTGTTTAAATCTTTTGAAAACCTTAAGTTTTTTCTTGAGTTTTACTAAAAATTAAGTGGTGACTCTGTTCTTTTGGAAATTCGATTTCTCTTAAATCATAAGTTTGATCGATTTTTCAAAACTTAGTCATTTTTTATTTATTTATATTTTCTAGTAAAACACCATCACTAGTCCCCGAGTGATAAACTTAGGAAAGATAGGTTAAGGAAGGAATGAAGTAGTACCTAAATCGACGAACAATTGGGGATACTTGTCTCGCATGTCCTTCTCGGTTTCCCAAGTAGGTTCCTCAACTGGACGATGCTTAAATTGAACCTTCACAGAGTTAATCTCTTTGGTCCTCAACTTGTGCACATCACGATCAAGAATTGCAATCGGTTCCTCATCATATTTGAGGTCTTTGTCTAACACAATTGAGTCTCATTTAATGATGTAATCTCCATCACCATGGTATCTCTTCAACATGGACACATGAAATACCAGATGAACTCCCGATAAATTATGAGGTAAAGCTAATTTATATGCCACCGGTCCTATACATTTAAGAACTTCAAAGGGACCACTGTATCGCGAACTTAACTTACCTTTCTTGCCAAATCTCATCACCCCTTTCATGGGTGATACCTTAAGAAGAACATTCTCACCGGTTTGAAATGTCATGTCTCTTACCTTATGATCCGTATACTTCTTCTGTCTACTCTGGGCTTCTAAAAGTTTTGCTTGAATACTCATCACCTTATCTTAAGCATCCTTCACTAAATCAACCCCCAAAGGTTTCACATCTCCAGCCTCGAACAAACCTATGGGTGATCTACATCCCCTCCCATATAATGCCTCAAATGGTGTCATATCTATGCTGGAGTGATAACTATTATTATAAGAGAATTCACACAAAGGTAAGAACTTATCCCAATGTCCTCCAAAATCAATCACCCATGTCCTCAACATGTCTTCTTAACACTTGAATAGTCCTCTCTGACTGTTCGTCTGTCTGTGGATGGAAGGATGTACTAAAAGTGAGTTGCGTGCCTAATTCATCTTGCAATTTCCTTCAAAACTTGGATGTGAATTACGTACCACAGTCCGAGACGATAGAGAGAGGCACCCCATGCAACCTCACTACCTCTTTCACATAAACTTTAGCCAATTGTTCAGCATTATAATCTATTCTTATCAGAATAAAATAGGCTGACTTAGTCAATTTAATAACCACTACCCAAATAGAATCAAACTTCCCCAAAGTCTGGGGAAGACCAACCACAAAATCCATGGCTATCATTTCCCACTTCCATTCCGGAATTGACATTCTTTGAAGAAAACCTACAGGCACTTGGCGTTCATACTTCGCTTGTTGGCAATTTTGACACTTAGACAGAAACTTCGCTATATCATTTTTCATGCCCGGCCACCAATAAAGTCGCTTCAAATCACAATACATCTTGGTCACACCCGGATGAATAGAATATCGCGAACCATGAGACTCTATCAACAATTTTTGAATCAAATCATCAACTCGGGGAACACAAATTCTTCCTTTGAAACTAAGTACATCTTCCGCATCAAAAGTGGTCTCATGTGCCTTACCAATCGCAACTTTCTTTCTAATCTCCTCCAAATTCTCATATTCAAATTGTTTGGCCTTGATATCCTCAATGAACGTGGCCCTCACTTCAATACTTGCTAACACCCCCACCTCTTTCTGAGATGCCCAATTGCATAAATTTAGACTTCAATGTCTGAATTTCCTTAGCCAAAGGTCCCTTGGTTACACTCAAGCAAGCTAAACTATTCAAACTTACCGCTTTTTGACTCAAAGCGCCTGCCACCTCATTAGCCTTTCCCGAATGATATTGAATGGTGACATCATAATCCTTAAGTAACTTCATTCATCTTCGTTGTCTTAAATTCAGATCATTTTGAGTGAACACATGTTGCAAACTGCGATGATCAGTAAATACCTCACACTTAACACCATAATGGTAATGCCGCCAGATCTTAAGAGCAAACACTACCGCTGCCAACTCCAAATCATGTGTTGCATAATTCCTCACATACTCCTTCAATTGACGCGATGCATAAGCTATAACATTCTTATCTTGCATCAACACAGCACCCAAACCAGAATATGAAACATCATAATAAATAATAAAATCTTTACCTTCAACTGGTAATGCTAGGATTGGTGCGGTAGTCAAAAAAGTCTTGAGCTTTTGGAAGCTCTCCTCACATTTTTCAGTCCATTCAAATGGTATCTCCTTTTTGGTCAAATTAGTCAAGTGAGTGGCAATAAAAGCAAAATTCTTCACAAATCGACAATAATAGCTAGCGAGCCCCACAAAACTCTTAACTTCAGTCACAGAACTTGGTCGAACCCAATTCTTAACCGCCTCAATCTTTTGAGGATCTACCATTACCCCTTCTTTTGAAACTACATGTCCCAAAAATGCCACATAAGTCAACCAAAATTCACACTTAGAAAATTTCGCATATAACTTTTGCTTCCCAAGAACACCCAAACAATTCGAAGATGGTCAGCATGTTCTTCCTCACTTTTCGAATAGACCAAAATATCATTAATAAAGACTATGACGAAAGAATCAAGAAATGGCTTGAATACCCCATTCATTAAACTCATAAAAGTTGCAGGCGGATTAGTTAAACCAAATGACAACCAAAAAGTCGTAGTGCCCATAGCGGGTTCTAAACGCCGTCTTGGGCATATCCTCAGGCCTAATTTTCAACTGATGGTAGCCAAACCTTAGATCAATCTTAGAGAAAACTGATGCACCTTGCAATTGGTCAAAAATATCATATATTCGAGGCAAAGGATACTTATTTCGAATAGTGACCCTATTCAATTGTCGGTAATCTATACACATTCTCATACTACCATACTTTTTTTTAACAAACAAAATTGGGCACCCCATGGGGAAGCACTAGGACGAATAAATCCCTTATCAAGAAGCTCTTGGATTTGAGCCTTAAGCTCTCTCTATTCTGCTGGAGCCATGCGATATGGAGGGATAGAAATGAGGCGCGTATCAGGCTCTAAATCAATGAAGAAATCTATATCTCTATCTGGAGGCATACCAGACAAGTCATTAGGAAACACTTTTCTAAATTTTGACACCACAGAAATAGACTCAATAGATGGAGTCTCAACCTCGACATCCCTAACATGAGCCAAATAAGCCAAACAACCGTGCTCTACCAATTTTCCAGCCCAAATAGAGGATATGATCTTAGCTTGATTAGGCTTGTACACCCCTTTCCACTCTAATTTTTCCCTTCCCGTAATTTCTAGTGTTATAGACTTAGTATTACAATTAAGCACATCATAATAGAGGGATAACCAAGTCATGCCTAAGATTATATCAAAATCAGCCATATCCAAAATCACCAAATCAGCCCAGGTCTAAAGACTCATAAACAAAATAGAACAAGCACGGTGGACATGAATGACTATGACTAACTCTCCAACTGGGGTAGAAACATGGATAGGGGAATCAAGTATATCACAAATCATATCAAACTTTGAGGCAAATCTCACGGATTCATATGAATAAGTAGAACCCAGATCAAATAACACATTAGTCATCCGGTCACAGACAAGAATAGTACCTGTGATCACCGCGTCAGATGCTTTTGCCTCATTCTTGCCCGAAAAGGCATAACATTGAGCCCTATCATCTTGACGAGCCACTTCTCTGCCTGGTTGCAAGTAACTGTTGTCTGCATTACCATTTCCTCTACCTTCACGGCCTCGATGATTACCTCATCGCCCACCTTGTGAATGTTCTCTACCATTATTACCATTTTCCGTGGTTACTACTGCTCTAGACTGCTGCTACGCGGGATCTAACACACGTGGGTAGGGACAATCTCTCCTCATATGCCCAGGTTCTCCACAATTGTAACATGTACGATCAAAAGATGACCTGCTGAAGGTGCGACTCCTTGGCTATCCTAAATCAAATTATGAGATAGAGTTCCTGAGTAGTTACATGTAGAGGTGGGAATAGCGGACTAAATTGGCTTGGCTGCAAGTGTTGGCCTTTCGAACCCCTTGGAGTGAGAACCTTGAAAGTTACCCAAGTTCTTTGTCCTTTTTGCAATGCCTTAGCCTGACCGTCTCGCCTCACCCCATCTACTTTCTTAGCATAGTTTGTTACCTCATTGAAGCTCCTCCCTGCAGAAGTCACATGAATAGATAATATTTGCAATAAATAACCGGTTTCTCTCTTCCTCAGTAGTCACCAATTGAGTAGCGTATCTAGACAAAGCATGAAACTTGGTCTCATAAGCAGCCACAGTCATACCACCTTGCTCCAAAGCCATGAACTCATCCTTCTTGCGATCCCTTAAAGTCCTAGGCACATATTTCTCCAAAACCAGAGCATGAAACTTGGTCCAAGAGAGTGGAGGTATGGTTGAAGATATATATTCCATATAAGCTCTCCACTACTGCTTAGCCTCACCTTGAAGTTAAAAGGACACAAACTCAACCCCATATTGATGGACAATTCCCAACTTATGAAGCGTCTCATAGAAATATAAGATAAACTCATAAGAATCCTCATTCTCAGAATCAAGAAACACAAGAGGCTTTAGTTTAAAAAACTTAGTTAACATTTAATGCTCATTACCAGTCATAACAGAACCCAACAAAGGACGAAAGAAAACATTGTTACCTCCCGTTCCACCTGTCTTGGGCGCAGTGCTAGCAACAGGGGGATTAGTGGGATCTTGAGGTGCTTGAACAGAAGGAAGCACTCCAGGACCAACCAACCCTTTCAACAATGACATGATATGTCGAGATAACACTGGGTCTATAGGAGGAAATCGGTAATCTCAGTCTGCACCTCTTCCTCTTGTCCCATATCCTCAACATTCTCAACATCAACATTCTCCTCTATCTTTTCATGATACGCATGTGGGTTCTCATTCACAAGAGCTCCATTCCCAGCAGGCGCTGCTTTTCCACGGCCTCTACCCCTAGCTCTTCATCTACCCCTGCCTCGATCACGACCTCTCACTGTAGATTCCACAGCTGGAGCATTGACGGGAGCTACGAACTGGACGCCGTTGAATCTAGTATAAACTATCTGCGGACAGAAGAGTGAATGAGGTTAGATACAAATTTGAATCGCCAAATATCAATTGGAATTAAGTCATAGCACGAAAGGAGACAAGAGAAAATAGAGAAATTTCCTAAAGTCTTATATCCTCTTGAATAAAAGTAAAGGTGTCCCCGTACCGTTTTGCAAGACTCTACTAGACTCATTTTTGTACATCGAGATCAACGAACCTAGGCTCTGATACCAACTTTATCACGACCCAGACCGTCGTGATTGGCACCCACACTAACCCTCCGGTGGAAAACCACTACTACAACCCAAATCAAGCAACTAAACCAAAAACTAAAGCATTTAAGTTATGGAAGCAACTTAAATAGCTAAAGACTGAAATTCTCATAAACTTCCAAAAGATCTAACAACTAAACAATGCGGAAAATACACCTAGAACCTAAAAGTCAATGTACCAAAACATCTAAAGTTCAACAAGTCTAAACAAGAAAGGATACAACCCCAAACTAATGCACTAATAACTAACTAGAAAGTCTAAGTCTGAAATGGTGGACATAGACGAAAGATAACTCATGGCAGCCCGAAAGAATTGGCTCACCCTTGATTTTGAACGATTACTGATCTTCTAAGCGAGGTCTGTCAATAGCCGCCGGAAGATGTCATGCACTCAACAAAAATAAGAGCAAGTGCAGTATCAGTACACAATCACAGTGTACTGGTAGGATCACGCCGCTATCCCACGAAGTGTAACATAAGCAAGTTAATACAACATTATAATCACATGCATGTATCAAACATATACAATATTATCAACATTTATGAACAACGAACAATTTCACATTTCTCAAGATACACAATTATGACAAGTCATTGGTCCTCTCATGGAACCAAAACTCAAACAGTTAGCATATCGAAACTTGGCAACCGATCTCATATTTATGCCGAAATGTGGCAACCGATCC
>NW_006239083.1:464823-495434 GCF_000226075.1 Solanum tuberosum | reverse complement strand
AAGAACAAACATACATCACACAATCATAGAATCACAACCATCACCTACCTCGAAACAAACTTGAAACCCTAAAAAACTTGATACTTCCCTTTCCGAATTCATTTCGCTTGTTCTTGGTCTACAAACAATCAATATAATACGGGAATCAATAAACAATCACTAATTACCCGAATTACTAACAATTCTAATAACCCTAGATCATACCCATGATCCCAATTATCTCAATTAGGGTTGTTTCCACCATAAATTCTAGATCAAAACCCTCCCCATCGATATTTACCCATTAGATTACGTTTTACGGATCAAAAAACGATTCGAAGAGTTAAAATCTTACCTTTAGCCTCAAGAATGGTGAAAAACGATCAAGAACTCGTATGGGGTCTTCTCCTAGCTCTCAAAGTTGAAAAGTACATAATAAAATCATTTTGGGGTTTATTTACGACTTTAAGTCGCGTCTGGCCCGCCACAGTGGCCCTCACCCCGCTACAACGGTACCACCAGAGCGACCAAAACCACCGCCAAAGCGGCTTGCACTTAACAGTGAGCTATTTTAATAATTTCAAGACCCCCATTTCATAACACACTTTTAACCAAAGACGCTAAAAAAATATCGTTCACGCTAAGATCGATTTCGGGGGTTTTACTCACCCGAATTCAATTCTGTAAAGTCGTACGGATTCCTTAACGACTTAGCTAACTATTCATGTAATCAAAATCATAAATAAGTCACCCGATTGTTACCATATTTCCCTACACCTCAAAGACTCCGATTTCGTCCAAATTTGGATCAGGTTGGAAAATTCCAAGTTACTACGAAAAAGTTTTCCGACCCAAAAAATTTTCCCGTTGGCTTTTCTATAACGACAGAACCCGGTCGTTACATAACACATTTTCTATTTTAGTCTGTTTTAAAAAAATAACACATTTTCTATATTTAGCATTAACAATTAAATTTTAAATACTTATTTTAAATTTAATAAGATGATTTATATATAACCACACAAAATGTTTATTTTAATACTTCTTTCGTTCCTGTGACACTTTTTCAGTTTTAGTCTATTTTAAAAGAATAACACAATTTCTATATTTAGCATTAACAATTTAATTTTAAAATATTTATTTTAAATTTAATAAGATGATTTACTTATAACCACACAAAATGTTTATTTTAATACTTCTTTCGTTCTGGTAACACTTCTTTCGTTCCGGTAACACTTTTTTTATTTTAATCTTGTAAAAATATTGTTGTTGCTTTTTTTTGCTAATTCTATAAAATAATACGTAAAATAATATATAATATATAATATATAATATAAAAAAAATAAAAATAAAATTCTTAAATGAATTTAACCGAACTTAGGAAATATGCTAATTAATTATTAAGAAATATATTGGTAAATATGTATATATGAAAAGAATAGATTAGTCTTGAGAAAAATAATATTTTGTTTCTGCTTCCATTTAAAAGCACTGTTATTGATTTGTCAAACACTTAATTTTTCAATAAAAGTGTTTTTTCTCAAAATAAATGTTTCAGACCTCTAAACATCAATGACAAATAGGCTCTTAGCCAAATACTTTCACATAAATTTGGACGGATAAAGAAATAATTTTGTTTGTGAGTTGTGACTGATACAAATTGTTACACTCCTATTTTCATTTACCGCTCTTAAAAGAATGTTTTGATAAAGAAAAAAGAAAATAATGTGAAAATGTATCTGTTGTTTATTTCAATTTATCCCTAGAGTGCACGTAAGTTAACTCGTGAAAAGGGATTATTCATTAAAGTCCTACTCCTTCCGTTTCAAAAGGTTATTTTCCTTTTTAGTTTATCTTAAAAGAATATTTTTATTTTCTTTTCTGTCAACATTTTACTTTTAGCTTTTTGTGTGACATGCATGTTTAATATTACAACTTACAAGATTAAATGACATTTTGATACACTCGACATAACTTTAATTTAGGACTACAAGATTGAAACGTTTTCTTTAATTCTTAAACTCTATGCCATCTCTTTTAAAAATTGTCACTTAATCTTCATTAATAACTAGTGTACTAGACCGTGCTTCGCGCGGTTATGAAACGAATTAAAATAAAGTTACATACTAATATTAATAATTACTTTAATAAAAGGAATTTTTTATTAATCACATCATTTCATAGAAGAGAAGCTATGAAATTTTTTTAGGTTAAATATGAAATTCATTAAGAAATCAATATATGTGAACTTTGGAAAGTTAAATATTAAAAATAAATTTCATAGAGAAAAAGAGAAGGTAATATTAGAACTACTGAAATGTAAACTTGAGATGTGATCATTTTTTCTTTTTTATTTGGGATCTTTTTTAGTATAATTTTTATATATATATATATGTAAACTTGAAATCTGGTCGTTCTTTTCTGCTTCTTTGTAATCTTTTAATTATATTCTTAGTATAATTTTTCGACAATGTGTAACTCGGATTGCCATTAATAGTTATTATCCATGACTTGACTACATCGTTAGCCAACACTATTTTTAATTATTATCCACAATTACTATTACTTGTCGTCGTCATCACCCAATCATCACATGTTTTAATTATTTTTATTGTACAATATTAGATTAATTTAATATTTGATTAATAACTTTTTAATAATTAAATTTTAAATAATTACTATTTTCAATTCTTGACTTCTTCCTAGTTATTTCAATTTGCGAGATGTTACAAATATATTATTATTATATTTAGGTTCAGATATTTAATTATTTTTTGAACAACTTATATTGGGAAAACAAAAGAATATAAGAAAATAAATTCAAAAATAAACATAAAAGAGAACAAAAAAGAGAATTAACTACGCAAAAAAGATTCAAAAAAATGACACATACAAATTCCTATTTCTTTTAATTTTTCTTGGCTTAAACACAAAAATATTAAAAAGTATATTTCACATTTTAAATAAATATTACATTCAATATAATAAATTCCTAAGAATAAAGAGTCACAATAATTAAGATGATTAATAATGTGGCTTTGGACTTGTTTGTAACATAATAGGAGTAATATTTGTACATTATTATATTAATAAAGAACATTAATTATAGAAAATTAAAAGACAATCAAATTAGAGTTATTGAGATAAATATTTTATTATAAGTAAATAGAAAGCAAGGAAACCAACTATATTTTTAAAATTATAAATTAATCTTAATTTGAAATAACTTGAGAACTCCTGGAAAACAACAAATATGAAAAATATGAAGACTGCAACTTGACTTATTAATAAACAACTTGAAATCTCCTAGAAAACAAAAAAAATGAAAAATTTAAAGATTGCAATTTTATACATTAATAAAGAGTTTGTTTTTAATAAAACAAACTGTATTTTCAAAATTATAAATTAGCTTTACATTCTCATGTTCTATCATTTTTGTTATTAAAATTTGCTCCACCGGACTATGAAAGTATATGTACGTATTTCTTTAAGTAGCATATCGACATCCATTTACTCATTTCCTGCTTCTATGTTTTAAAATATTATACCCCACAAACACAATAAACTAATATTATCAACAAAAAAAGTGAGAGATGAATTTACCTGAACAAATAATCTTTTTGAAGAGTGTTATCATTATAATATAATCAAATTATGCAAGAATGTCTAATAATTTTCATTATAGATATATCCCCTATAATCTGCAAAATATGATTAAATAAGTTAAAAATTTATCTAGCAAAAGAAGAAAAGGATAAAGAATAAGGAGAAAATTGCATTTAATCATAAATCCTCCTACACATATAATCATTTTTGACAAAACATAAATAATTTAAAAGGAAATAATATAATAGAAACATTACTTCTTATGCACCTAAAAAAAATAAAGAATAATCAATATATATATAGCTCAAAATCCATTAATCTCCATCTCTAGATGATTTCATTTCATCCTATTTACAAGAGTCAAGAAAAATAATAACAAATAGATTATTAGTCCTAAAATGAATCTCAAAGACAACAAAACAAAATAATGTATCTAGAAGAAACAAAAATATAGCTTTGACATATTAGCCTTACTTGCTAATTAAAAGTAATATATGAAATCATATTTGGAAAAGATAATGCACCTCAAAGCTTACAAATATTGTAACATGTCTGCCACTAATTCTCTAACCAAAGATGACTACAAAATAACACACAATTTTAGTGTGATTTTATAGTGTTAATATAACCTTCCACATTAAATAATTAGAGGTTATGAATATGAAAGGTTTGAGAGGTTGTGAATATGAAAGGTTTGGGAGTCATGAATATTATTAATACTAATTTAAGAATAGAATCTATATAATTGAAGAGGTATAAGTTAAGAAGATGATTTTGCAAGAAAAAAATAATTGAAAGAAATAAGAAAAAATGTCAAGAAAAAGAGGGAAAAAAAATGAATGGAGGCCATAGAGAGGTGCCACATCACCTTCTCTATGTTCCTCCTATATATATAGAGAGAGATTTTATCCCCTTTTTTTTACAAACATAATGCTCACGTTAATAAACAAACTAGTAAAGAGATAAATCGGTAATATTTTAAGAACATACCTTATATAATAAAGAATGAATTGCACATAAATAATCAACTTTACATACTGAATAAAATAAGAAATCATTAAAATAACTTGATTCCACACAAAATTATAGGAAACAAATAGACAAAAATCAAATAAGAACCTATGTTATGAACCAACTAAAAGAGAAATACGAACTTCGTCACCATGTGAATGAAATGTGGGATAGCGAGGTTATGGGGTTGATTAGTGGAAAGTTTACGATATATTAATGAAATATAGAAAATTAAATGGCAAGTGTAAAAATAAAAATGTCATTAACAACATATTAAAATTACTAGCTTGTTTGTTAATCCTAAATTAATATGAAAAATATTGTAAAATTTTCTTTTCTTTTGAAAGAATGAAAAATAAAACTTATCCTAAAATGTGATTATATTTTTTGTTAATTTTCATTTTTTTAAAAATAAACTCAATAAAATAAGATTGAAATATCTAATTTAGATCCATAATAAATATTTAAACATTAAAAGGCGTAAAAAATTAGATTTAGTAAAATAAATAAATAGGTGTTCACACAAATAAGATGGAATTATTCCCTCAAAGTATGGCCTTATCAAGGGAGATGAAAGGCTCCATATTGTAGCCCAAGAAAACCAAAATTGAACGGAGGCTTGGCCCCCACTTGCCCTCCTATTTACCAAGTTGGGCCAAATGGGGCAGTTGGTTGGCCCAAACATATCCACAAAATAAGTTGGATAAGTATTAATTTGGGAAAACTACCTTATTAGGCATACATTCATGATATATTACTAATTCTATCTATACTTTTAAATAATTACGTATTAATTAAGAATTTCCTACAATATATTTTGGAAGATACATATATTTTCGCTATCAGATATATTAAAATAGGGAGAAAGGCGAGCGAGATGGGGAGGAAGACGAGCGAGATAGTCATGTATACCAAATACATAGGAGAGTGGCAAACGAGATGAGAGGGAGGCGAGCAAGATAGTCATGTATACCAGATACATAGGAGAGTGGCAAACGAGATGGGAGGAAGGCGAGCAAGATTTATCTATGAATCCCAGATATATGTGAATCCACTTGTATACAATCTATCTAGAACAAATTACACTTAATTTTGGCCCTATGTATCTCGAAATATATGTATCTAGACGTATCTGAACGCACCAAATTTTGATAAAATTGGTAACATTGCAAATTAGAATATATCTACGTAATTAGCTCATAAACTAGAGGGACTTCTCTAAGTTTACCTATCAATTTGCCTATGAATTAAGTTTGAACAACAAATCCTCAAGTTGACACCAAAGGCCCAAATTAATTTGGTTGCAATAACATCATCCTTTTTTTTTTTTAATGAAAATAATAATAATCCGTTTATGTTGAATGGAAAAAAAATCTCATAAAATAATGCTAACAGTCGTGAATCGTGATAGGCTGTATCAATAGAACTTTATATTCTTGATATATGGTGACAACGACAAATAAACAAGAAAAAAAAATTGGTTCGAATAAATTTATAGACATAGAAATTTTATTAAATTTAAATAGTACTCTACAAGACGAATCAAATTCATATTCAATCTCTAAGGTTCCTTAGGATTTTTTCTGAATTACAATTGTTTACGCTAAACTCTATCTCACGCTTATAAAAAGAGGGACACATGTTTACTTGAAAAGACATCTCGAATATTCCATAAATTTTGGACATTCACAAAGAGATCAAGAAATCAAGAGTTATTTTTTTCAAAAGTGAGATGATCAAGAGACGATCTTCCTCGAAATATCGATATGTTGTCCGAGTTCTTGATGGTCAAATACATTTACAAGGAATCTAAATTATTTTACTATCGAGAGTACACTACTAACTACCTTCTAATCACGAAATATATTCAAGAGATAAAAATTAAGAAATAAACGAATTGTAGTTGCACACAAAAATATTCATCCATAAAATTATTATTTCCATCATATTTTTTATTGCAATCAATTTCTATCCCTTTAAAAAATTTAATGCAAATAACATTAATAATAACTTCAAAATGATTTTGTTTGTAGCACGCAATTAAATTTTTGAAACAGTAGGTTCACATCATCTCTCTTTTTTTTAATAAATAAATAGAACAAAACCATGGAAGTAGATGTGAGAGAAATAAAAAAATAAATCTTGAATAATTCTTCTTATGCAAATTGATTCCTGTCATATTTATTTTATTTATTTTAATGTCGTAGACTTTAGGACATTTGACTATCTCAAGTTCAATTAACGTTTACGTTTGGCAACAAATCTACAATACTACTTTTTAAAATATCTCAGCTTCTTTGTTTGAAAAGTAATTAAATACTTAGAACCCCAATTAAAAAATCCAAAGTATTAATCATTACAACAAACAAAAACAAAACTCTTAAGTATTACATTAATGATTCCCAACTCTTGTCTATCACTTCATTTTACTGATGATTACGCAATTTTTATGAATTGTATTATACTAAAGTCACTAACTCAATTATCACAAAAGTATATAAATTACCGACCTCATTTAGGATTGAGACGTAGTGACACAGTATCTCAAAAAGTTATTTTATATAATATTCAAGCAAATTAAGTTGAATAATCTTTTATTTTAAAAAAATAAAATTTAATGCCTTGTTATACTACTTGATCAAAGTTAGAATAACTTTTTGGATACAAAACAAAATTTTGATGACCTTTTGTGATACTAATCATGCGGCAGAGTGAATTTTTATGTTAAAAATTAATTTAGTGACTTCATGCAAAAAAATAAAAATTAAGATAATTATATTTATTTGTTATATATATATATATATTATACGTCATATTAGTGCTTTTGACCATCGCAAATTCTTGAGTGTTCAGTTTACTTTATAAAAATATCTCATCTTATAGTTTGAAAAATTATAGGATAATTTTAGCAAACCCAATTGGATGTTTCTCTTAATTATTTGTATTTTATTTTATTTTAATAATAAAAACTAGTGGGCCTTAATATTTAATTTGATAAAACTTTAAAGTCCCAGTTGAAAAGTAGTATTATTGGTTCAGATCTTATTATATTATTATAAATAAAATAAAATGAATTTTGATGATTTATTGCTGGAAAAAGCCTGGACAATATGATGGCCCCAAAAAGTTTGATATTAGAAATCGTATAACATGTTTGCAGGTAGATACAATTGACACAATTTGGTAGGCCAACAAATTAGTAATGAGACATGTCCTAGTTTCGATAGTAATTGACTAGTATGTCCATCGACCGAACTATATATATTTTAGTCCTAGGCCTTTTTATTATGTCGTTATTTGAATTATATGATGCGCGAATAAATGTTAGTCAACAAATACAATGCTATTGCAACAACGCAAAGTGAAAGAAAGTAATGGACTTTAGAGGTATAGTGACAAAGGATAAAGTAAGAAGAAGATAAAAGGAATCAAAGGAAGAAACTAATGATAAATGCCAAATAAAAAGAAACAAGACGAATGAAAGGAACAACTCAAATATTATGAAGGATAAGTGGCGAGGTCGGTCCGGTTCGATCCGATTTTAAAGTTTATCGGTTTGATTTATTGGTTATCGGTTTGTAGAGATACTAAACCATTATATATAGAACCATTAAGATATTGACTTATCGGTTATTGATCGTTATCGATTTGGTTATCGGTTTAACCATTAAGATTTGACATTAAAAAAACCATTGAAAATTACTTAGAAACAAGGTGACAAATTGTCTTTCTGGATGACTCAATTGGTTTGGATGGTGGCTATCCACACGGATGACCTGGATCGATCCCCCCTCAATGCCTTATGAGGCGAGTCTGTCGCATAGGGCTTGCCTAGTGCGCTTTACATCCCCTGTGTGGTTTGCAAGCTATTACACAGTGGGGGTTTACCTAGTGCGCACAAAGTGCTCACTACAGAGTGCTCACCCAAAGGGCAGAGGTTTACCCAATATGCGGGTTATCCTAGGGTTCCAAAAAAAGAACAAGGTGACAAATCAAATGAACCATGCACATGAGTTCACAAATTGCATATTGCTTAAAAGTGTTGGTGTAATGTACCACAAATATAACAAATTACACAAAAATGAATAAAAATATATTTAGGCTGAGGCGCGGATATCTCTCTCTCTTTAAGGAGATTTAAGCCTAATGCGGCATAATCTACACTGATCCAGCAACATCACTCTCGATTTGTCCCCTCTAGGATACAACAACCCAACAACGTTGTAGTACTCAAGCAACTTCAAATTTAGTTGAAGAGTCCAAAACTCCACAAAAATAACACATTCCTTCAACATATAATTACTCTTTTTTGTATAGTGAATTAGTTGACGATTTAGAATACTTTTCTTTATCTCATCTCTCTCTTTCATTACAGTAACTCGATATATACACAATATAATACTTCTCATCATTTCTTACACTTTTTTTTTATCATATACAATTTTTGTGTATTCAACACAAAGTAAGACCACACTATTTATAGGTGGTGAATTCTTGCTTGCAATAAATAAGAAAATAATGGATAGTAAATTTGGTAGACAAATAGCCCAAATGTTACAAGAAATAGGTGTATAGGTTACAAAAGTTACTAACAAGTAACAACTAATGACCATATTCTATCATATCAAGTTAAACGGTATCACATAAATAAGAAAGAGGAAAGCAGATAGCATAGATAAAATAAAATGATAATAAAATAAGTTAAAGAGTGGGTTTGCGGCTAGTCCGAGGACAGGGTGTGATAATGATTGACGTGAACAACCACCCCACCACCACTTGCCCCACCTCAACACCACATATTGCATATTTAGACTCAAAAATTAGTTTTAAATATTTTCAAATTAGAAAAAGAAAACAAAAACTTTTGTGTTTGATCATGAAAATTAAATTTTGAGTACTATTTATTTAATTTGAAATTTATTTTAAAATTGAATTATAGTTGAAATTGTGTTTATTCATTTTTAAAAAATAGAATTTAAATATATATTTTTTCAAATTTGATTAATTTACCTAAAACATACAATCAAATATGATTTAAAAGAGCAACATCTCAAAATGATAGTCATATAATATCATGGATTGAATATCATATACGAGCTAGTACATACTATTTGAGAGTTGAGGATGAAATTGTATTTAATTATAATTTTTACAAATTCTTTTCATATAAACATGAAACGTGACATATACATGAATTCATTTTATTTAAAAAAAAAAGGGTTATAATTGAAAAAGAAAAACATGATTAAAGTAAAAAAGTCAAAATAAGATTATTGATGTTCTTTAAATTCTAAACACAATTTCAAATTGTATTTAGAATCATAACTAAGCACTTATTTTCAAATAAATAAAAATATTTTCAGTAAAAAAGGGGATAATTCTAATGGTCAAAGGCGTCCATAGTATATTGTTACAACTTAATTGAGAATAACTATATTACATTTTATATAATTTGAAATCTGACTTGGTATAAATGATATAAAAGAAACAGTGTACGTATTAGGGTTAAGTATTCTTCCTTCTTAACTTTTGAAAAAAATTAACACTAAAACCTTGTAATATTTTAGTTAGATTTTTCAGATATCTACTCAATTAATAGTTATTATCTCATATAAAATCTTAACAAAAATGACTTATTAAGATAATAACTATTAATTGAATTATCATACATGAAATCAACTTCGTAATAATTTTTATTCAATGAAATTAGAAAAAAAAAAAACCGTACATATTAATATTCGTTTGTTTAATATATTTAATCTACATAAATTCAACTTAGGACGTGTCTAGTATGAAGAAAAAATAACAATCACAACTCATAATATATGACTATATTCAATATAATTGTACAAGTGCAGTTTGAGAAGAAGAATATATACATAATTTTACTATTTTATTTTATGAAAGTAGAAAAATTGTTTATGATAATTCGCCAATTCAAATAAAATATATTTCAAAATTAAGTATGTAAAAAGCAAATATAAAGTAGGAAGAGAAAATAATTTTCCAAAAAAAAAAAGTCATTTCTTAGACAAATTTTAAAATATATATATATGGAAAAAAGAACCTTCTTCGTATAATATTTTCAAAAACTATTTTTCTAATTAAATAATTGGTGAAACTTAAGCAACTTAGTTGATTATACAAAAAAATAATACTATAATGTTTGATATTTATCTCAATTTTGTGGAGTAGTTGGGACCTAAATAACACGTCTTTTTGTCAATTGGCTGAAATTTGTTTGTGTAGGTGCTCATGAGCTGTATATCTTCCAATGGTCCATTTAATAAAGATCTACTTCAATTTGCTTTTATGATATATTCTCTCACAATTCTTTTTTAAGAAAAAAAAATATCTAGAAAATGATTTTGACCAAAACTTGAGGTTGATCTTCTTTTCATTTCATTTCTCTTTTAAAATGAGTGGTTGAAATTATAAATCGGAGAATCGAAAGTGAAAGTTGAATTCTCAGAATATTTACTTAATTAAGTGAAAGTTGAAGTAGTTAATCAACTGAATTATTAAGATTTCTGAACTAAGGTTGATTTATAATTTTAAATTGAAATAAAAAAAAATCAAAAAAATCTTAATTTTATATATATATTAAGCTCCTTGAGGTGTTTGTTTCATCATTTTGTTTGCCTAGCATTTCACATTTTAGAATTGAAATTGTTGTTAAAAAAGAAGTTAAAACTTTTACTTGTCCATATATATATATATATATATATATATTAATGTACAGTCTCATAGCATCTCCAGTGAATTATTATAAAATTGTATGTAACAAAGTGAGTCTTGCATCATTTATTTGGTTGATGTAAATATTGAGTATACGTCAAAAAAAATCTATAATTATGTTTTAGTAAAAAAAAATTAAGGTGGGGTAAAAAAATAAATAAGTCATTAACTCCTTGTAGAACAATCCATTAATTAAAAATATATATTTGATTCCATTAGTGGAAAAAAAAAGCCGTCTAAGAAGGATAATTTATTTATTATTATAGGGAAAGCATATATTCTCTTCTTTATCCGAATAGTTTCGCGTGTCTTTCGGATATTTTAATTATTTAATTCATGTCTGCCATCCTAATTAATAATCTACACTTTTTAGTGTTTTACCGCTCTTTAGGGAACATTGTGAGATTTTTTTTTAAAAAAAATTGTGTCTTATGATTTTCTAAAAGAATTAAATTAGTAGTTTTCCTTAAACCTACTTGATTATTAACACCAAATACTAAGATGAGTTTACTTTTTAGTGTGATGGTTATTTTTTTTTGATGGTTACAAAATTTAACTTATGCAATGTTTAGCACTTGAAAATGACTTATGCGTAAAAAATATTTTAATGCATCGTTTGTTCTCCTTAAAGTATTTTTTTTCCCATTAATCCACAATATTGAACGCATACTATGTATTTTTATTCATCGAAAGTATGTCAATTTGTTATTAATGTCATAGGAGAAATCCAATTATGTTGTATATATATTGTTGGTTCTGTTGTGATGTGAAGAACTGATTAGAAGTTAGTTAGGCTGTCAAGTGACATTAAGGGTGGATTAGTCATTATGTGAGTTAGTTAGTTACTAATTGAAGAGGGAGAGCTATACACATCACCTCTACTGTTTGTACTGAGCAGTTTTAGATATCCATCAATGAAGATCATCTCTCTTGTATCTCTTTCTTTCTTTCTTTCTTTCAGTTCCGAGTTTCTTCATTTACGATCAAGTTCATATACCATAAATATAATAAATTACAATTGAAAAATTAATAATAAAACAGCATTCAGGCTGAGGCGCAGATATTTCGCTCTTTTTAAGGAGATTTAAGCCCAATGCAACATAATCTACATTGATCCAATAGTATATTTCTTGACTTGTCCTCTCTAGGATACGACAGTTCAACAACGTCGTACAACTCAAACAATTCTCGATTAGTTGAAGAATTCAAAGCTCCACAAAAAGAACATATTCATTAATCAACATAAAATTACTCTTTTGTATAGTGAATTAGTAGAAAACTTGGAATATTTTTCTTCGACTCAACTCTCTCTTTCACTACGCTAACCTCACTATACACTACAATATTTTTTAAGGAAATTTCATAAATAGTAAAAAGATTAAACTTAATAAGCCTCCTTAGTTACAGTTTGCCTAATTATGCTCCATAGTCATAGTTTCGTTTGCTATGGACATTCCGTTTGTATAATTCGTTTGTTGTTTGTATAATTCGCTTGCCAATATACAAACAAGGTAAGTATATATAAATTTTGTATTTATGCATTTTTACATAATTTAAACAAATCAAATGTATCAACAGAATAATTATATACAAGCTAGAGGTAGCCATATACAAATTCTAGATCTATACAATTAGGAAAATTTGAATTTATACAATTATGAAGTGAATTATACAAATTCTAGATTCATATAATTAGGAATCGAATTATATAAATCCCTAAAAAAATCATGAAGGTCTAGTCTGGGTTTACAGAAGCTCGTGCAAAGAAGATTTATAGGAGAGAAGTTCCCCATCTCTCTTAGGCCTTCCGCTTGTAAAGTTCTTTCGTCGAGTGCGCGATCATGACAGGACTAGAGGAAGAAGCCCCGGCTAACTCTGTGCCAGCAGCCGCGGTAAGGTGGGGGTAGGGGGGGAAGCCCTCTCTTTTCAGTTGAAGTTGAGCTCGTCGGATCTGCTGCCCGCACCATTTCATTAGGACAACACTTGCTTAGTCTTTTTCTAGCTTGATTGTGAAGCATGGTTTGGAAGGGTATTGAGTTGAAGTGAAGTCTTTTCATTCCCGATTCAATTACAGTTGTTCTCGGCGTCGGTACTTTTGGAGTCTCTCTGTAGGCGTGCAAAATAACAGAGCCATTGCTCTTCGGGGTGATGAGGTGGACAATTCCTTACTCCAGCTTCAAGAGATGGAGGTTCGAAAAGAGCTTGATAGGGTCGAGAAAGGACATAAACTCCCATAAAAGTGAGATTTTAGATTTATGCAATTAGGAATCGAATTATACCATTAGTTTAATTATCCAATCCCCACAAACTTAAACAGCCGAACGGGGCATAATTAAAGCTCATTGAGGCATTTGTTTCATTGGTATACTTGTTTGGTATTTCACATTTTGAAGTAATAATATTTTTTATCTTAAAAAAATGAATGTATAACATGTGTTTGAATGTAAGTAATTATCACTTAAATGCCAATAATTTGCAAAATCTCCAAAACCAATCAAAATCCAAATGTACCAATGTGAAAAGAAAATATCTTTTTTTTTTCCCAGTATTTTACGCAAATACAGTTGTATGTCTGTATATACATTTTGTCTTTTCATTTTCGAAAATTTAGAAGAATTTGCAACTTTTGGTACAGTAATTCTGACCTTTTCCTTTCTTTTTCTACAATTAATATAATTGTGAATATATCGAAGCATGAAACTGAGTGGCCCTACTTATGGACAAAAAGTCTTCTTCTTTCTCCTACTTCATTCTTCTCTTCTTCAATTCCCTCTTTTTTTTCTCTCTCTTTTAAATTCAACTTTTTTTCCAAGATTTCAAGTTTTTTGATACCCCTTTGGAGGATAGTACCTGGGTTTCAAGTTTTTTTTTTTTGTGAATTTGATTGATTTCGAGGTCATCATATACGTGTTAAATGGGTTGCTTTAAGTGTAAGTCATAAAAGAAGAATCTTTGTCACTTCATTTCGTATTGTTTATCTACTTTGCTATTTGTATTCATGTTTTTGAAGAAAAAACTGAATAATTCATCTGTTAAATCAACAAGTGTAATCTTTATTGATATGGGGTTTGTTAGGTGTACTTATACTAGTAACATCTTCAAATTAAGTGATTTCCTTGGAAAAAATTAATCTGAATAACTTCATTTTTAACATGGTGTTTATTGGTATGAGTTAATTGAGTGATTTGATCTCTTCTCTTTAACTTTAATTCTAATGATATATATGTGACATGAGAGACTTGCACCTCCACCATCAATGGTGGTTTGAGGGTTCGAGTCCAGCTTGAGGATAGGTGAGAACACTATTGGTTCGGTTCTCCTGACGGAGTGGGGTGGGAAAAAATATGATATCTATGTTGCATATTGATTTTGAAGCCAAGAATGGCTAATTCCTTAGTGAGAGTCATCATCTTGTAGTCTTCTTTTTGCTTTTGATTTAATTATACCCTTGTCCTCTTTAAATTGAGTCATTTCATTGAAAGATTTGCTGCCCTGGTAATAAACAGATAGACCTGCTTTTCTTTGTGTTTTTTTCTTTGGTATAAAAAATTGTTGACTTGTTCAGTGATTATTTCTGCTGTTGATGACTTGACCTTCTTTGACAGTTTCATAGTTATAGCTATATGACGGATTCTTTTAATCAGTGACTTAAGAAGGAAAAGTATTACTTTCTGATTTGAATAGTTTAAGTTGTTCAGAAAATTTTGTGGAGAGATAATCTTCTCTGGGTCATTTTGAAAATTAAGAAGTTTGTTACTTTGTAAACTCAGCCTGAACATTCAGGACTATAAAACTAATTACCTTTGGTAGATTATTCTTAAAGAGGAACACGTTGATACTTGTTGATTTAGATAGTTTGGGATCTTTTATCTGAATGATGATTTATTTAGTCTCTAAAGGGGATGCTTCAATTTATATATACAAGATGAATGCCTTGTGGGTTAAGAGCAAAGTATATCCGCATTGTGTTTGACTAACTAATAAGATACCGTTATAAACAGCCACCTCCTCCTGCTGCCATTTTTGAACAACCTTGTTTTCTGAAAGGTTTTTCCTTTTGTACATTATTTTCATTAGATATTAATTTGTTATGAAGAAATTCCATTCTTAGTTAGTACTATTTGATAACCATTTCTTCATTAAAGGAGCTATGACATGAAATGCAAATTAGTATAGCCCAAACATTATTACACAGGGTTGTTTTAGACAATTACGATTTTGTAGAAGGCGGAATGAGTGATCCAGAAATGACATATCTTGATTTATCCAATCTATATTGCAATATTAGTCCTTCAATTGTATTACGTACATCATTAAACCTGACTTTTTGATGCAAATGCTTAAAGATGAGTCCTCTTTCTTGAGGGAAACAAGTATATTGCCTACAACGAATATGATAAGTTCCATCTTCATTCTTGTTCTCATAAACATGGTATTCTTTTCACTTTATGATTTCGTTTGAAAGATTATTATCACTGCATTACTCTGTTGTTTGAAGGAACCTTCTATTTTGTTAGTTACTGGACACTTTTTAATCAATTGAGTGGGTCAAATCTGCAGGTTAAAACATTCCTGGATCAGATGTAATACATGTCACTACTCTGGTATTCTGACAAGATCGAGCGGAAACATGAAGAATTTAGAAAATGAGAATTCTATGCAAATAGATGATAGAAGTTCTGGTACGTTTTGCAAGTTTTGTGGCAAAAAGCAAGATACTACAACTTGTTTGATCAGTCCGACTGCTTCATTGCATAGCAGTAACAGCTCTATGTCATGTTACAGTATGCTCTCCTTTCTTAATCACATAGTTTTGACTGTCATTTTCATTCTCTGCATCATCACCTCATGTTGGTTCCTTATTCTTTTATCATTCAGGTGACTTTTCAGGTGATGCAAGCTCAGATGGGAGGTTAGTTGTAATTTAGTTATGTTGTTAAAATACCTGTCTTCTTTTCCTTGGGAAATGAGGTAAGTCTGACACATGTCAATGTGATTTTCATTTTGGTTTTAATCTGTTCAGGGTTAATATTGATGAATGTAGCACAGAGAGCAGTCAAGAGGACTCCTGCAGCAAAGTTGAAGGGGATGACTATGATGAATCTGGAGTCTCTTCTAGTTATGAACTGGATCAGTTCTGGGTGCCCCCAGAACCAGAATGTTGTGATGATGATATGGAAGACAGTGTGGCTAATTGTGATGATGATGAATGCGGCGATGGCTGGGGCAAGCCAACTTCTTTAATCAGCCTCGGAGATGAAGGTTCTGGGAGCTACAAATTTAAAGAGGAAAAGAGGAAGGCATTGGAAGAAGTGATGAATGGGAAGCTTAAGGCCCTTGTTTATGACCTTCTTAAGTCTTTTGGTGTTGCCTCATCTGGGGGTGACAATTGGGTTGATATAGTCACCTCCTTGTCTTGGGAGGCTGCTTCATTTGTGAAGCCTGATTCTGCTGAAGGAAAGGCCATGGATCCTAATAAATATGTGAAGATAAAATGTATACGATCTGGTTCTCCCAGCCAAAGGTATAACAGAATGACGACATGTCTCATCTCTTAATTGGTTTTCCTTTCTAGTTCAGTTTAAATCTTGGATTGTCAAAGTGGAAAACTATCTGTTTCCTAGTGTTTGATAGTTGTCCTCTATTTGTGAAGTTGGGGGTAGCAGTTGCCATTGGATGTGCGCACTTGTCAATCCTCCTTATTCTTTGGTTTCCTCTGCCATACTTCCACTAATGTCTATGCTTGAATATCTGCTTAACTTTAGTTACTCATATCCTGAATATTACCTTTTTGGCTGTCCCAAAATGGAGTCATTCATTTAAAAAAATGATAACAATTTCCATTCACTATTCAGTACTTTCTGAATGTTTTTTTTTAGGTTACATGTAACCATCGTTATTCTTTTAAAATCTCAAGTTTCCTAGAAAGTAACCTTACCTCTAATTGTGGACTTACCTTTTAAATACAGTACAATTTACATTCTACTTCTTATCTGCATGTTTGTTATCTAAGACTAAATTTAAGACAAAGGGGGAACCCAGGCTTACATTGTAATTTTTCATGTTTTTTTAGTCAATTTATCAAAGGCATGGTCTTCAAAAAGCATGCTGCACATAAACATATGCCAACTAAGTTTGAAAAACCTAGGCTGCTGCTGATTGAGGGTGCACTAGGTCTCTCAAGTGAGTTGTCATCATTTGAGTCAATGCGACAGGTAAACAAGAAACTCTCTATATATGTGAGATAAACAAAAAGGGAATATATTAGAGTATGGAATCATCTGTTCTTATCAATTAATAATGACAGGAGAAAGACAGTGTGGTGAAGTCTATCACTGACATTCTAGAGAGGTATCAGCCAAATGTGATATTGGTAGAGAAAACAGTTTCTCGTGACATACAAGAGTCTATTCTCAGGAAAGGATGGACACTGGTCTTTGATATGAAAGAACATCGCCTGGAGAGAGTTGCTCGTTGCACTGTTTCACCAATCTTTTCTTCTGAAATCTTGTCTGGCCATAAGCTTAGACAGTGTGATTCCTTTCATTTTCAAAGGTTCGTAGAGGAACATGACACTTTTGATGATGGTGGAAAAAGGCCTAGTAAAACACTGTTGTTCATTGAGGGCTGTCCTACTCATCTGGGATGTACGGTGAGTCATCTTCCCTATGTTAGTTTTAATGACACAGAATATCTAACTAGGGATTACTGATAGTTGGGACATAGCTTCACTGTTGGGTCATTGCTCAAGAGATAACAAAAAAGGTCACGAACAATACACTAGAGTACATCAGGAGACTTGCATAGCATTTCCCAGATCATATAATAAGAGTTAGTTTTGCTTTCATTTGACCCCCTCGCGTTTGAATCAATGCTGGGGTTTTTGTCTTTTGTGACTGCAACTGTTTTAAATGGATGGAATACCATAATCTTAGGAATCTTTGTGAAAAAAGCGAATATAGTCATGCACTTATCTCGTATACCAACAAACAAACAAGCTAATTGCTATTGAAACTTCCGAGATCCTCCTAGCTAGTGGCTTTGGACTCTAATAGAGAATTGATACCTGGTGTTTTAACATCTGCTCCCTTTCATTTTTAATAAAGAACATTTACTTCTATACCTCTGACCCTGGCCTTTTGTGCAGATTTTGTTAATGGGAGCTAACAGTGATGAATTGAAAAAGATCAAATGTGTGGTACGATGTGCAGTGATCATGGCATATAATTTAATCCTCGAGACTTCTTTCCTTCTAGATCAAAAAGCAATGTTCTCGACTATTCCTCTTAACCAGGTGGTGAATTCAACAGCTACTGATGACCCTCCAGCTGTTAGTGGTGAACAAGGTGATTCTCTGTTATTTGAACCATATAATCCAGTTCTTTCTGGGTTGTCATCTCTCTCAGCCTCTCTGAAAAAGGTTATGGGGGACAACTTTCCTCTCTGCCCCACCTCTGGTCAATCCATGCCCTCATGTTTCATTGATAATGGATCCAATGAAGATGATCAGGAACAAACTGATACTCAAGTTCCTGACGCAACTGAGGTGGTTAATCAAAGTGATACAGATCAGAAAGTCACTACTTGTGATGACGAGATGGCATCCGAAAAAGAACAGTTGCATACTCCAATAGTGAGCCAGGGAGAATCTTTAGAATCACAGGTATCTGGTAATATGGGTAATGGTGTTAAATCTATGGATACTGAGAGTATATTGGTTCTGATATCAAGCCGGAATGCTTCAAAAGGGACTATGTGTGCCCATGGTCATTTTTCTCGCATAAAGTTCTACCAAAATTTTGATATTCCGCTTGGAAGCTTTTTGCAGCAAAATTTGCTAAGTCAGGTGCGTAGAACTCAATAGTCTTCACTTCAGCTCTTCTTGTTCTGTCTCTGTAGTTGCAATTTGATGAACAATTTTCTTTGGAATGATTGGTGGTCATTTTGCTGATTTCATCTTTAATAGTTGCTATAATGATCTATTTGAAATAAAATTGTGGCCTTATCATTATCAGTTACTCTGGAGTTTGTTTTAAATGTTAACCTAAAAGCTCTGTCATACAGAAACTCCCATGCAAGAGCTGTGATGGACCCCCTGAAGCTCACATTTTCTATTATGCACATTACAATAAGTTACTTGCAATTCAAGTTCGTTCTCTTCCAAAAGACAAGGGGCTTCCAGGTGAAAGGGAAGGGAAGATTTGGATGTGGAGTCGTTGTGGTAGATGCAAGTTCCAGATTGGCAGCTCAAAATCTACGAAAAGAGTTTTAGTATCCACTGGTTCGCGTGGTTTTTCATTTGGAAAATTTTTGGAGCTCAGGTTCTCAAATTCCTCTTTGTTCAATAGGCTGCCTATCTGTGGCCATTCTTTGCACAGGGATTTCCTCTACTTCTTTGGGTATGGTCACTTGTGGCTATCTTTAGTTATTCAGAAGTCTCTATTTATTTTCATGTGTGCAGATCTAATAGCAAAGCCTACTGATAGCTTTTGCTATCTATTATAAAAATTTCCATTTGACATTACTCTAGATTTAAGTTGAATCGTTTGCTATTAGTGACTCTGCATGGATTTGGAATTGGTGTTTTCTCATATTTTATCTTCCCTTTTTGAAGATATTCATGTCATTTTCTGCATGTACAGGTTAGGGCATATGGTTGCGGTGTTTAAGTACTCAACGGTTACTACTTACTCCGTGGCTCTTCCTCCAGAAAAGCTGGAATTTAGCAGTTCTGTCAATGAAGAATTTCTTAAGAAGGATTTTGAAGATGTATGTTTTTTTACAAGTGCGACTGCTTTTTACCCAATTGATGCTTTTAAATACTTGGCTGAACATGGAAGTTACATGCCCTGTTGCAATTTTCTATATTGACAGATTTTTTTTTTCTTTCTCAACTAGGTGAACATGAAAGGGATTAAGATGTTTCGTGACGTAGAAAAAGCTTTGAAGGCAATAGAGTCTCGATTTGTTGGAACTACTCTAAATCTTCAAGGATCAATTAAGAAATTTTCTGAAATTGAGAAAATGTTGAAGGAAGAGAGAACTCAATTTGAGGTTAGCTCCTTTTTGCTTCCAGTTTCAGATTACTTGTTCCTGTTGCATTCTATTTGATCAATGTCGATGTGGTGGACTGTCATTCTAGTTCTAAGTTCCCTTTGAATTAATCAGATCAGTTGGTTCATTTTTTCCACGGTAATAACTTGGTTACTTACAACCTTGCACTTCTGTGACTGAGCAAATGATTTTGATAATATTTTGGCTAGGGTACAATAATATTAACAGATGTCAAATACATACAAGTACATGCTTTAAAGAGTTGATAGCTTTCTGATTTTCTGGTTAATGAGAATCGATGTTCAGGTATAAGTCGATAAATGTCAAATGCATTTACGTGCATGTGTGGATGGTGAAGCTATATCCAAACCTATTGCCTTACTCATTTACGATTTATTTGTTCCAGACATTTATTAAAGCATAATGTAAATCTTATTTTACTTTTACTAATCTATGTGGATTCAATGTCAGATTGGTATTCAAAATGTCGTTATGGATGGGAATCGGGATGTCGTCATGTATAAACTTCTAATGTTGAATAGAATACGGCTGGAGCTTTTGCTGGTGTCCTGTGTGTGGGATCGCCGTCTTCATTCATTACTATCATCTGATTGTACCGCTGCCAATCCCAAAACTATTGACCAGAGTATCAATGCTATTAACCACAGGGAACAACAAGAGAGAAGCAATGTTAAAGGAGACACTAAAGGTTATCTGGAAAGAGATGACAGAGCATTGGAAGATTGTCCGGATCTGAAAATCAAGCTAGTTGAAGACTCTTGTGGAGATGATAACAGTAGGACAGAAACTACTGTAGGAAGTCGTGGTGATGTTTTGGATGCTGACTATGATCTGAAACCGAATGTTGAATCATCTGCTAAATTTCCCATTGAAGAAACTCCCGTTGATACACATGATTGTGGACAAGATGAACCATCAAATTTATCTGCTTGCAATGATGGTGCTGAGGTGACAACTGCAGCCAAAGTAAATGGAAACAACTTTTCCCTTCAGGATATTACAGTGAAATCTGATCTCTCTGATCACTGCCTTTTTGATAATGAAAGTAACTTACAGCTCAATCTTCCTTCATCCATTCAATTGGAGACGGATAAACCAATTGCCGTTGATGCTGGGGGTACGCATGATCCTATTCATTCTCAAAGGAGTAGATCCCTCTCCTCAATATTTTCCAACATAGAGAATGATGAGGGGTGGTGGACTCCATTCCCTGAAATTTGGTGTCAATACATGGAGGATCTCCAGAGAGGTCACCTACCGAAATTAGGATCTATCACAAACCATGATGTAGAATCTACTACTTATAAACTTATTACCGACATGAGTGCGAAGCTTCACATTCCCCTTGGAAGTGATAAATACATTGTTTCTGATTATGAAGATGAATTTTCTAGCATAATTGCCTGTGCTTTGGCCTTGCTGAAGGATTTGCCTATTGTATGTGAAGATCTTGGGCATGATGGCAGAAAAGATAGAGGAATTGATCCTAAGGCGTATGAGAGTTCACAAGGCTTAATGCAGATGTTCTCTCTAGCTTCTCCACATTTGTCTTCAACTGGTTCATTGGATTTAACAGCGTATCACTCTTCGAACATGTCAGAGGTAGCACGCTCATCAAGTTTAGATGGGGTAGATTTGCTAGATTCATCGGTTTCTTTCACGGCTGTTCAGGCGGAAGTCTCCATGGGTTTGGGTAAATTGACTGGGAAGTATAAATACTCAGTCCTCTGTCTCTATGCCAGCCAATTTCGTCAATTGCGAGATCGATGGTGCACTTCAGAAGTTGATTTTATTGCTTCCTTGAGTAGGTGTAGGAGCTGGGATGCAAAAGGTGGCAAAAGTAACTCTTTGTTTGCCAAAACAGTTGATGATCGGTTTATCATCAAGGAAATTAAGAGAGCGGAATTTGACTCGTTCTTGAAGTTTGCTCCTAGTTATTTTGCATACATGGATCAGTGCCATGCTAAGAGGAATCAAACCTGCCTTGCAAAAATTCTTGGCATTTATCAGGTTGATTAATCGACTTTAGTCACTCCACTTTTCTGGCTGTTACCACAATATATTGTTTCTTCCTGCCAGCACACTCTGGACATCTTTTTGATTGTTCCTACTGTTTTATGTTTTTCAGGTCAGTGTAAGGCCAAGAGGTGGAAAAGAGACTAGGCACGATCTCATGGTGATGGAGAACCTTTCATTTGGTAGAATTACTACTCGGCAGTATGATCTGAAAGGCGCTTTGCATGCTCGATTTAGTGCAGCTGGCAATGGTGCAGGAGACGTTCTTTTAGACCAAAACTTTGTGAATGACATGAATGTTTCTCCTTTATATGTCGGGACAAGATCAAAGAGGGCTTTGCAACGGGCTGTATGGAATGACTGTACTTTCCTCAAGGTAAGTCAGGGGTCAAACTGCTCTAAACTCTAATTACTGGTAGCTCTATCCACCAAAACTTAAAAGCATCCAATAAAAAGTCACTTCTGCTTCTTATAATTATTACTCCCTCCGTTTCAATTTGGTCCGTCTTATTTTCCTTTTTAGTTTGTTTCAAAAAGAATGTATCTTTCCTTTTTTGGCAACTCTTTAATTCTAACTTTCCGTGACATGTTTGTTCAAGACCACAAGATTTAAGGGCATTTTGGTACATTTTACGTATCTTTAGTTTGAGACCACAAAATGCAAAAGTTTTCTCTACTTTTTAAATTCCAGCCAAGTCAAAATCAGGCAACCTAATTGAAACGGAAGGAGTATGCATTATCTGAAGCTAATGGATTAGCTTCTAAAACTGGTACTATTTGTTGATTTTTGCAGTCAATCAATGTGATGGACTATTCTCTACTTGTGGGAGTGGATAGCCAACGCCATGAACTTGTTTGTGGCATCATTGACTATCTCAGACAATATACATGGGACAAACAACTCGAGAATTGGGTCAAATCTTCACTTGTGGTTCCGAAGAATCAGCTTCCTACTATCGTATCTCCAAAAGAGTATTATAAGAGATTTAGGAAGTTCATTGACACACATTTCTTAAGTGTTCCAGATAATTGGTGCTCCCAAAAATCTTCAAATCCTTGTGAACTTCTTCGCACGGTAAGCAGTATAACCCCACAGTCAGAGTCTGATGATGGTGATTCTGATCAACCAAAGTACACTGGTGAAGGGGAACATAAAGATACGTACTCTGATGCTTAATGGCTTGCATCCTCTGAGTTCTGTTCCCTTTTAAGTTGTTCTCGTCCCCGGTGAAGTCATTAGTTTGTGTACATAGTTGTTTATCTCCCGAGCATCTAGATATATACGCCCTCTTATTTCTGCGATTATTTTTAGCAAAGTTATGAGGATGGCTTTATTCTTTAGGTTCATTTCTAGCTTGCAGTATATACCAAAGTTCTTGTGAAGTCTATGATTTATTGTAAAAAGCCCTTTAGTAAGCTTGAGTATTATTTAGGCTGTAAAGGGAAAAAAAGATAGCAGTTGAACCTGCTGATTGTTGAAATTTTTGGCTGTAAGACAATATTCCTATAAATCCATTGTTGAGTTTTTGGTTATTTGGTTTATGCGACTCTTTTTTTATGGCATGGTAGAATCACCAATGATCCACAACAACATACTTTGTGTAGTTTCGAAAAGTGGGGTCTGAAGAGGATAAAATGTGAACAGATCTTACCCCTACCTTTAAGTAGAGATGTTGTTTCTTATAGATCTCGGCTCGATAGACAAGAAAAGAAATGGTAGTAAGATAATATGACAAACAAATAGCAAGATTGATACAACGCAAGTGAAGCAATAGGTAGTAATACACATGGAAGAAAAGGAGAATAACATGATTACTAAAGGGAAAGGTTAGAATAAATGAAGCTACAAAAAATAAGAAAATACAATAAATGAAGCTACAAAAAATAAAACATGGGGCAAAGAGACAGATATTATATACCTGTTTTTGTTGTGCTAGCTTTCATCCATGAAATGAAGAAAAAGATTAAATGTGCTTCCTTGTTATACTTTAAACTGGCAATTTCAGATTTTATCACATAGCCACTGATGACACCAGGAGGAGGTGGAATTGCTAGAATTCCTCAATCCTTAATCAGAGATATCGTGGAGAGACTGCTTTCCCATTCCCTTAGCGGGGGGAGAATTCGAATTATTTAGGCCAATAACTAACTAATATTAAACAAAGAAAATACCACATCCTTCAAATCAATAGAACTTGTCTCTTAGGGCTTCCAAGTTGTTTTAGTGTACAAATACAATTACAAAGTGAAATGAACATGTCATATTTTCAATTTCACGAGTCTCTCATTATTTGGACATTTTCAACAATTCCGTGAATGGATCACATTAAAAAAACATTTTGTCAAGTGTGTTTGTGTCGTCAAGTTTAAGTTCACAATCTAAGATGGAAATTGAATATACCATGTAGTGATTGTAATAAAATTATATGTAATTATCTTCGATTATCAAAGCGGTATGGTTCAAACTTTTATACTAGTAGATTATATATATATATACTAAAACAAAATTGAGTAGAGATAAGTGATTATATATTAATTATATAAAACACTCTCTCTAGCCAATTAGATGTACTTATAATACTCTTTTGACATTCAACAATCATTTTGTCAAGAATATTACAAACTCTTTTTATGGTTTGTAGAAGACATTTTTCTGTGTCTACGTATAATAAAAATAACCTAGTAACATTTGCAAAACCAGTTCGACTTTAAACCTGTAGAGAAAGAATCTTTTCATATTAACATAACATATTTGTAAATTTTTGTAGTTAAAAGAATCTTTTAACATTTGCAAATCCAGTTACAAGCATCAAATATGTAACATAACATGTTTGTATATTTTTATAGTTGAAGGAAATTAGTTGAATCGGATCATCCATGCGGATAACTCAAATTCATATTAAAAAGATGACTAACATATAATTAGTTGTATATATTTAAAATTAAGAATAAAAAAATTGAGATATAATAGTAGAAGTTTTCTAACCATTATACTGCTTAAGAAGCGATAAAAATTAAAGGAGTTCAGAAGAAACTCACTCTTGAACTTTACATAAATCTATAATTTCTTCGTCTCTCAAACTCTTAATTTCTTGTGAAAAGATTCTTTCTTGAAAGTAAGAACAAACTTATGTATATTATGGGTAATTGATATTTCATAAATATATGATTATACTGTTAAACTAATGAAATGAATTCAATGATCATGTAAACGGTGTGTTCAATTCAAACATTTTTTAGTTAAAATGTATTAAAATTAAAAAAATAAAAATATTTTAAAAAAGGAAATAACATAAATAAAATATCATTCTCGCTAATTTTTCCATAACTAATCACCTATGCAAGCTCTGAGTAGTAGTGCCTCAAACAACTCTTAGAAGTTGGCAAATAAAGAGCAAAAATAAAGTCCTTTTTCACTTAATTATATCTGCAATAAATGTGTACCTTTTTCTTGGTAAATTTATACGTTGATATTAATGTCCTGACCGGTCCCAACGGACCAAAATATCAGAGTATTATTATTATTGGTAAATTTATACGTTGATATTAATGTCCTGACCGGTCCCAACAGACTAAATGGACAGAAAATTTTGTCAAAATTTGGCCAGAAAATTTAAAAAGTTTATAATATTCTTTTATTAAAATAAACTGATCTTTTTTCTATTTTTAATTAAAAGGTATTAAAGTTAAAAGGGTAAAAATATTTTAAAAGGTAAAATAACATAGTGTGAATATGTTATTTTACCATTCTGGCCAAAAGGATTTTTCCTATTATCATTACTCCCTTTGTTTATTTTTACCTCTTCATTTTGGATTTTACATATTTTTTAAGAAACAATAATTGATATGAATTTTTTTATTATAATATTCGTATTAGCTGATGTTTAGTATTAAGTCTTGAAAATGATCTGCGAAATAAGTAATTAATATAAAAGGTAAAATATAGAAAAAAAAATTTCTTGATTTGTTAAAATGATTAGTAAAAATTAAGATAAAAAATAATTAAAGTAGTAAACAATTAAAAGAAACGGAGTGATTTAGATTTAATTATTTTTTAGTTAAAGACCTTAGTGACGGAGTCAGTTTCAATTGTTACACTAAAGTTTTGGATCGAAACTCAAAATTTTCAGTCTTTCTTTTCTTTTTCTTAAAAAAATTTCTAAGAGAAAGAACAAAGAAAACAAGATAAATTCGATACAATAAAAAAACAATTCGACACATTAAGTTCTTGTTATATACGAGATTTAAGAAAAGATTGAACATAACGATCTATTATACACAATTTTATGCTACATTTCAAAAATTAATCTACTATGAACTCTGTTCAACAAAAAATAATATGTCATGTAACATTATTTTATCCATATTAACGTTGTCCACACAAAATTAATAACTCAAAATCTAAAATAAATTAATTGATCTGAGTTGAATAACCGCTCTTAATTCTCTTTATTTTTATCTAGGACAAAATCGACTAGGGAAAGATCCACTTTCCCTTTAGTCGATTTGAATCTTTCCTTAGTCGATTTTGTCACAGCCAATTATGCTAAAGAAGTTTTAGTTTTTAAGTTTTTTTTTCTTGGTAAGGTAAACAAGACACAAGTTGTATAGGCAATATAAATATAAATACTTTATGGGCGTTAAATCTTAAATTTTGAGTATTTTTTATATCAAATTGTCTCAAATCGTATTAATTGTTATGAGTTGACATTTATCCTTTGTGCCTTTTTTTTCTTAATTTTGTTGCAATAAATGTTATTGAGCCATTGGTTTAAATATAGCCCATTATATTTCCTTTTTTTTTTCCTAGACTAGAAAGAGCTGCAAAAGTTGATATATATTGGTCAATTTCGTACCACAAATAATTTAATATCTCCTTTCTGTCAACTGATCATATTCATTCCCAATACTTTTCTTTTTTTTTGGTTTTCTCGATGTTCAGTACTAATATTGGAGTCTGATTAAATTTAAATTTGTACCGAAAAATTTTAAGGATAAAATGTTCTCCGTATCCAGAGAACTTGAATCTAAGTCATCGAGTTAAGAATAAATGAGTACTTATCACTCAATCCTTGTTAGTCATTTCTAATACGTTATGACCTAGTAGCAGTTTATTTCTTCCAAGAGATTTTCTTGTTTAGATTTTATTGAACAAATAATGAAGATATTATTTTTTAAAACAAAATTATTGATGACGAGAAAACCAACAAGATATTCCAAGAAACCTGAACTCGTCCCATATTATAATAACTATTGGACTAGTTCAAAAGAATTGTTCTAAAAGAATTTTTACTCAGAAATTGAAGATGAAAATTGACTAACATATTCTTAAATATAAAGAAGAATACGTGATATTTAAGAAAAAATAATCAATCTATTTTTATTAAGTAAGGGTAATTTTGTAATTTAAATTATATCTTATATTTATTATTTTCATTAGAATAAGCTAAACCATGGTTCAAATAAAGAAAATACTTTTTAAAAGTGGTGAATCGACTTATCCCAAACAAGATACATATTTGATTAATGAATGAAGATTGTTTTTTACCATTAGGGTAGACTCAAAATAGTCCCTTCGTTTGGTTGGAAACAAGTTATCCCAGGATAAGTTATCCCGGGGTTAGCTATCGTGGGATAACTTATCCCACCATGTATATGGGATAACTTATCTCGTCACTATGATATAAATGGTGGGATAAGTTATCCCAAACATGGCAACCAAACAACATAATTTTTTTTTATCCCATCACTATTTCTTTATCTCATCACTATTATTTCTAATCCCTCACATCAAACGATAATATTGCAAAACATTTTTACACTTTAAACTAAAATATTGACTTCAAAGAGAGAAGAGTAGTTGCTTTTTCTCAAAGCAACTAAGCAAGACTGGCCGTTAGCTTGTTAAAATCAATTCTTAAAATAATGTCACGATTTTGTATTTAATTTTTTTTTTTTATATATAAGTGGTAACATGGGGGGGTCATCCAAAATTTTAAAACATTTGCTATCGTTTTAGTATGTTATAGCAAGTAATAAATTCTCGCTGAAGATATGGACTTTGAATTTATTAATTTTTTTCTATTGAAAGAAATGAGAGTGACTTTTTGGCAAAGCTAGACTAATTTAACATGCTACGTAATATAATCAACTGAAAAATGTATATACATTTTAAATATCAGTACGTAAAATATCTTAAATAATTTAATGCTTTTTGATATACTTTAATAAATTATTTGTAATGTGGATTACAAGGAGATTGACAATAATGTTGTATATCGTATTGAAGACGGACGAATGAAATAGAGGCTCGCATTTAAGATAATGCGCCATAAGAACATGTCGCCAAGGTCTAAAGATAAGTTTTATAGAGTGATGGTTAAACCAATATTATATTGTTGTATGAAACAGGAGTCCGGAGTCAAAAGGGTAAAAAAAATTGCCAAAATTTTCAAAAGAGCACATCAATTTAATTTTTTAAACCAAAAGGGTAAAATCGCTCCTGACGGAGCGATTTTCTTGTGACAAAATTGACGCCGTTACTCCGTTAAAAAACATAAAAATCGCTGCCCCAACAGCGATTTTGTCAAAAAAAAATTAACATCGTTGCCCTTGCAACGTTTTTCTATAAAAAAAAACATTTTAAAATTGAAATCGCTGCTATAGCAGCGATTTTCTTAAAAAGTTATTTTTTTTAAAAAAAATCACTTGCAAGTCAGCGATTTCATTAAAAAATTACGTAGTAGCAAACATTAATAATGTAAAGGAAAATGAAAATTATTACATTGTATCATTTATCCTTAATAACATAAGCATAAATAAATGACTATTTGGAAAAGTTGCAACCCTTCGGAAAGGTCATAACCTTTCATAAAAGTCACAACTTTTCATAAAAGTCGCAACTCTTCATAAAAGTTGCAACTTTTCATAAAAGTCAGAGGTTTTCATAAAATTCACAACTTTTCATAAAAGGGAAAAGATAGTTTTGTAAATAAATGAGTCAATTCCCTAGATGATCACCCAAGTTTAGAGAATTGCTATGAAATACTCCCTCCGTCCACTATTAATTGTCATACTTTCCATTTTTAGAGTCAAACTTTAAAAACTTTGACTAACATTTTTAAAATATATTTAATCATCATATTGATATGTAAAAAAATTGCAATATGTAGTACTTTTCGTATAGATTTTGAATATCTAATTTTTTTGTTTAAAAAATCAAATTAATGTAATCTAATTTAACTAGTGAAAATAAGTCAAATTGACTTTCGAAAAGCGCAACATGACAAATAAAAGTGGACGGGGGGAGTATCATTTATGTTTCATTTAGGACCAAAATATCACTCAATTATCACTATTTTTCTCCAAATATACTTGACACTTCAAAAGCCTCACTCTCTCCCAGTTGGCATGACATGTCATTAAAGTCTTTTTTTTAATAATAAACTAATTTGATTCATCAAACCCATTTAACTAAAATAATGATCATATTATTTAGGGAAAAAGGACAAATATACCTCTGAACTATTGTAAATGGTATGCAGATACCCTCCGTCATACTTTTGGGACATTGGTGCCCTTGCTATCCAAAACCTAGAGCATATATGCCCTTCACTCTAACAGAAGACTAAATAGGGACACGTGGCGCAATCTTATCCGTCGATCCAATATTTAACAAATGTCGATCGGTGGATAAGATTATGACACGTGTATATCCGTTAGTATAAATGGTATATATGCTCTAGTTTTTGGACGACATGGAATGTCCCAAAAGTATGACGGAGGATATCTGCACTGATTAAAAAATCCTCTCAGAAGCCCGTGTATATTAGTCAAAGATGTGACAGGGCCGATTGCTCTTTGCCGTCAAATGGAAAGTTAGCTCATAGGGCTGGCGCTGGTACTCGGGCCACCTTCCTTTAAGTTGTGGCTAAAAATAAGCCTTGGTGATCTATCTTCCTTCTCTTAGGCCCCTAGACCATGATGTATTAGATCCCATGAATGTCATTTACGATAGTGCAGGGGTATATTTATCCTTTTTTCTTATTATTATTATTATTATTTTTAAAATAATAATAATAAAATAATAATAATATATATATATATACTAGTTTATTAAAAATAAATCTTCATAATTATAGAATCTTTTATTATAATTAAACTTTTTATTTTTTTATGTTATGAAG
>NW_006239083.1:457485-464775 GCF_000226075.1 Solanum tuberosum | reverse complement strand
ATGTCTCTAAAATATATATATATATATATATATATATATATAAATTACATGAGAATTTATGAAGATTATGAAAAAAAAAATTAAAAATAGTTCCTTATATTTTTTTACCAAACAAAATTCAATGAAAAAACTTTGTGTGCAATAATTACTTGATAATTTTCAAAATCCCTAAGTAAATTATTTGAAAATTTTAAGCAAATTTTTTTTATAAAAGTATTCAAATAAATTTGTAAAGTTGACAAAAAAGTTAGTAAGAAAGAGAAAATTATTATTTAAATTTTTTTAGTTTTATTTTTTATTCTTTTATTGATATATTATATTATATTATATTTTAACTTATCATACAATTAAACACCAATATATATTCTTATCTCATCCCAAATTCATGAAATACAAGTAATAATTAATTGAATTACCTATTTTAATTCAATAATATACATATTATATGAGATTAATATACTGATAAATAAAGATCAAAATTTTATTTTCTAATATAAATATTATTCACTTTCTATTTTCTTTCAAAAAAGATATTGTAAGTATGGATTTCACAGTACTCAATTAATTATTTTTTAATAGTTAATTGAACTTTAATATTATTGATCCATTATATAATATATGATTAATTGATGTAAGTTAAAATTCATGATTTATATATCAATATATTTTGAATATATGTGTTTATAAGTATTCAAAATTGATAACATTGGAGTAGTAAGTTTTAAAAAACAAAGTTGACATTCATGAGTGATTTATATATCAATATTTTGAATATATGTGTTTATAAGTATTCAGAATTAAAGACAGCATAGTAAGTTTTAAAAAACTATTCTTCATAACATAAAAAAATAAAAAATTAATTATGATAAAAGATTCTTAAGCATGAAAATTTCTTCTTAATAAACTAATATATACTTTTTAGAAAATAATAAGATCATTATTTAGTTAAATGAGTTTGATGAATTAAATAAGTCTATTCTTAAAAAAAAAAAACTTCAATGACATGGAATGCCAACTAGGAGAGAGTGAAACTTTTAAAGTCTTAAGTATATTTGGAGGAAAATAGTGATAGTTGATTCGCTAAACTTGGGTGACCATTTAGTAGGGCCGTCAATATGGGTCAGCCTAGCCTAACCCGTGATTTGATAAGGTTGGGCCATGATTTTTGGAGCTCATTTAAGTAAAGGGCAATTTTATCCCGGCCTGAATAAGCTTGTCGATTTGTGGGGCTTGAGAAATATGAATAGAGCCGGCCCATGGGCCAAATAAAATTAATTAAAAAATTAAAATAAAATAAAGTATTAAAAATAACAAGAGTCTAAAACTCAAAATATGTTTAAAAGTTTGAAAATATTACAATTTAAATACAAATTATGTTTATAAAATATGAATTACATAAAATAAAAATTCCCTAAAATTTCTAGGAATTCACTACATAGGTCATAAGCCTATGGAATATTGTCATAGTTTTTGTGTTTTTTCCATGATCATTGGAAAACAATTATGTTAATATTTCTATTTAGCTATTTATGTTTTTACTTGAAATCAAACTTAATAAATATTATAAAGATAATTTTATTTGTGTATTTGATTAACAAGTAGTAACACTAACACCATATAATATTATCTTGTCGATATTTATGATAATATTTTTAAATTATAATTTAATTTTAAAAAATACATTTTTAAGAAAAGAGGGCTGGCACGGCAAAGCCCGTAGCCCACGTACTTGTGGGCTAGGCCGACCATTTTTTGGCCCACACAAAAAATGGGCTAGCTCGGCCTGTCCCGTCAAATTTCAAAGCCTGTATGGATTAGCCCGAATGGGGTGGGCCAGCCCTCTACCATTTAAGTAATTGACTCGTAAATAAATAAATTAAAAGGGAATTTTAATTTGTGGTGGCGCCACGTAGACGGGCCTAAAATTTTCTTTATATATATATATATGATATGATATGATATGATTAGATAACTTTGTCTATTAAAATTTAGACTGATAGAAAGAAATCACTAAATCTTTTACCTCCTATTTCTTTTTTTATCTTTATCTTTTCATCAATTCTTTCTTCTTCTTTTATTCTTTGTTGGCCTTCAATAGCATTAAATAACTTGTATATAAAGAGGACATTTCTACATCTACCCTGCCATCCCAACTCCAACCCCAATTATACTTAACCAAAAAATGTCTCTAAAAACAAAAAGTGCTCCATTTTTTCTTCTTATGATATTAACCTTTGTTTTTCTTTCTCCAATATGTAATGGTGATCAGTACTGTAAATTTGCAAGAAAAAATGATGAGTGCACCAAAGTGCAAGGGATGTTTGTGTTTGGAAGCTCATTAGTTGATAATGGAAACAACAATTTTCTTGTAAACTCATTGGCTAAGGCAAATTACTTACCATATGGAGTAGATTTCCCTTTATTAGAACCTACTGGAAGATTCACTAATGGCAAAAATGTAATTGACCTTCTTGGTGACCATCTAAAAATTCCAACTTATATTCCATCTTTCAATGATCCTTCAACTAAAGGAAGCAAAATTATTCATGGTGTTAACTTTGCTTCTGGTGGTTCTGGCATTCTTGATGACACTGGTGCTGTTGCTGTAAGTTAATTCTTTCCTCTTTTTTTCGATCTCAAATTTATTTCTTTCGTCCCAAAATAAGTAAAAAAAAAAAGTTGTTTCAAAATAAGTTTCATGTTAGGAATTCACGACAAAAAATAATAGCGTATGTTTTTTCAACTGTACCTTTATACTCCATCTTTTTAACAGCAATCAAGTTTCAAGAAACATTCATATTTTGATAGAGAGATAATTTAATAAACTACACATGATATTGGAAAAAAAAATTGGCCAGAAAATTTGACCACAAGGATAACACTTAAAGGTTGTGATTTTTACTAAGATAACACTTATTTTGAAATGGAGGGAACAACTATTTTGGGAAATCAAAAAAATATTTGATGTTTTAGAGTATAGAAAAGTACTTCTATTTAGCACTCCCTTAGTCTGTATTACTTGTCTATTTTTCTCTTTAAATGTCTCTTAAGAAATTATAAATTAAAATTATTATTTTTTACTAATTTACAATTTTAAAAAGAATTAATTTAAGGGCCAAAAAAATTAAATCTATCTTAGTTTTATAAATTGACAAAATAATTTAAGACATGTATATATATTTTTAGTAATGTAGACAAATAATATAGAATTGAAAAAGTATTTTTTCTTTTTCAAATTCATCCAACTCACTGCTCCAACTAATAGAACAATAACCGTAAAAATAAAATGAGACGTTTCAGAGAGATAAAGATAGTTAGACTTAAAAGGCATATAATATGGTCGACTGCGAGTATAGTAAAACATATGATAACGATTTTATTATTTCTTCTATTTCAATTTGTGATATCTTTCGAATTTCGTGAATTAGATGATCGTATTTATTTTTACTACGATTATTATCATATACAAATTGGGATGGAGGAAGTATTAATAATATCAATCTATCTTCCCTATATTCACTAGTGCACTGTACGCAACTAGCTACTAGCCGCTCTTTTTTATATATATTTATTTATATTATTAATAAAGTAAAAGTTAACAGAAAACTTATAACAATGGTTGACAAAAAAAGCAAACAACTTATTTAGAGTCTAGCTTTGGCTTTCTCTTTTGTTATTTACTATTAATAGACACTAGCACTGTAACATAACAAAATTAGAGCATTTAAGTGATATAACCCCTAATTACTACACCCTGCGTTTTATATTACTTGACTCTTATTAACCTGACATATTTCTGAAGACAATTTTAATGAAAGGCATATGTATTTTACTAAACTGACTTTATATTTGACTACTTCTACGTTATGACGTAGGAGGGTGGATGATATGATTATCTTTTGTCTCTTGAAACATTTAGAACTTTGATCTAGTACAACCTCATATGTGGAAGAAAAATTTCATTATTTCCTTAAATGTTGCCAAATTCAGCGGCTATTATAGTTGGCAAAACGTGAGTGTGAGAGGTTTGCCTCACCAAAAATGAATATTCCTTTCTTTTGACTTCAATGAACACACAAGAAAAGGCAGCAAATTAATATAACTCCTCAGGACCAATAAATTAAAGGACGAACAAGAAAAACAGCTTTACGAAAATGTAACGGATTTTGAGAGTCAAACAATGGTAAATTTAGACATAAATATTCAAGTTTTTTTCAAAAAAAATTATATATTTGAAAATAAGTCACAATAATTGCAAAGATATTTGAAAAAATTATGATTAATGATAGATTTGTTTAAATCTTAAAATCTCGAAATAGGTTAGACACGTTAGAAATTACTTTTACTAGAAATATCTCCGATAAATAATGTTAGCTACTAGCTAGTGTTACAAGTAGCAATTGTTTCGAACATAACCGCATGGTCCATGTTCCTGTTTAATGTCACAATATTATTGTAGACCAAAAAAGAAAAGAAAAGATTGTACTAAAAAAATATTTGATTCTCTAAATAATATTAGTATCATATATTATATATCATCACCAAAAGTTGTAATGGATCAGTAAAATAATCTTTTATTCATAATAACCAGATGTCTTGAGTTCAAGCTTTAGGTACGAAGTCAAGGAATATTTTGCCCCAAAGTGGGACTTACCGGCTCAAATCTAAACTTGTTGAAGCAGATACCAGACACCGAATGGATGGAAAATAAAATAATAAATCATAGTATATCATGTAAAATGAGAGAAAAGGAATATAGACTAATATTATTTTGTTGCTAAAATTTTCAGGGGGAAGTGATTAGTTTGAATCAACAAATAAGAAATTTTGAGAATGTGACATTGCCAGAGTTGGAGGAGCAGACAGAGTCTAATAGGAAAGAATCACTGAAGAATTACTTGTTTGTTGTGGGAAGTGGAGGAAATGACTACTCACTCAACTACTTCCTGGGCTTAGCTAGCAAAAATATTACTATTCAAGACTTCACTGCTAATTTGACCATTACACTTTCTCACCAACTCAAGGTATGCATTTACAAAATGCTTTCTATTTTATTTTATTTTATTTTTTAGGCATTTTTTTGTCTTTCCATGTTCAATGATTGTTGACTATTCACAATTCAGAAAGAAAAAAAAAGATTTACAAATATTTTGGTGGTATATGCGGGTTTATTAGTAGTATTATCATCTCTGAAAGTTGTGTTTACATTAATTCCAATTTTCTTTAACAAAAAAAAAATTGAGATAATACTTATTAGTTGAGTGATTTACGAGAATTCAACTCTGATATATGCTTAATTCAAATTTGAAACACTTCTTTTTCAACCAAACACTCTTTTAGTTTTTGGTAAGAACTGAAAAACAACTTTTGAGTGACTCTTCACCTTTTACAGCTAGACATGAAAAACAATTATTTCTTACTGTTTGGTTGAAAAACAATTAACCTTCTTTAATTATTTGAGTAAGTTTAAACATACCAACATTTTATGGAATGGATAGCGGGTGAAAAGAACTTGCTAAGATTTAAGCACACACTTAAGTGACATAGGAAGTAGGAAGTACATTGCACTCAGTAGCGGAGTCAAAACTTTTATTAAGTCGATTCAACATATACTCTAATAAGTTAATTTCTTAGCAAAGGGGATTCGGATGACCTTTGGCATCCTAATTAGTTATGTCAATTAATACTTGGTCACATTTTAATAATTAAACATATGAAATGTGGTGCTGCTTGTATTAACTAGTGTGACTAATCAAAGTACATATATATAAATAAGTACTAATGTTTTGCTAATACTATTGCAGAGGTTGTATGATATGGGAGCTAGAAAATTTGTGGTGATGGCATTATATCCCAATGGGTGCAGCCCAATGGCCAGAGCTAGAAATCCAAATGCCACTGACTGTATACAAATTTTGAATGATGCTGCACAACTCTTCAACACTAACTTGAGGACTTTGGTTGATTCCCCAACTCTTCAAATGCCTGATTCCACAATAGTCATTGTTAATGCTTACAAAATCATTATGGATATCTTACAAAATCCTACTCCTTATGGTCAGCAACTTCGTGACTCCCTTTCTCTCTATTTCTACCTTACTTTTTTTAAGTTTTTCAACACCATAATTTTTTTTTGAATATTTACAAATTTTATTGATATACATGTAGTTAACATTCTTAGCTCCGTATCGATTTATGTGATACACTTTGACAGGATACACAGTTTAAGAAATAGATACTCCATTTGTTTTGTTACTTGACTTTACCCAAATAAGTCAAATTGTGACATGGTTTTGTTTTATTATATATAGGTTTTAGTGATACCAAGAATCCATGTTGTGATGTGGCAACAATACAAGAAGGTGGAACAGGAACTTTATGCAAAAAAGGAGGAAATGTATGTTCAGATAGAAATGGCAGTGTCTATTTTGATGGGTTGCATCCAACTGAAGCAGTGAACATTGTGCTTGCTAACAAGGCTTTTTCTTCCAATCTCATAGATGAAGTCTACCCTACAAATGTTCATCTCTTATCAATTGTTTGACACACTAATTTCTGAGCAACAATGTTGCACGTGTATTTCGAGTTATGAAGTACATATGATTTGATAAAAAAGTATCAATATTATTTAAACAAATATATGAGTAAACAATTATACATGAGAAAATAAACTATAAGTTTCATATGAATGGCTAATATCTATAATATGAGAGTAAAATGCAAGGCTTATTATTTATCTAGTGTGTTGATTAACCTTCAATATTTATTGTCAGATTCTCTACTAGAGATAAAATATATATTTGGTGTTTGTTTTATAGATAAAAAATATATATATTTGGTCTTTGTTTTATACTCCATATAATAATAATAATATAATATATGAAGTTCCACGCCTCCACCAAAATACTTTGGCACTTTCTTCATTAATTATTAGTATATATATATATATATATATAAAATAAAATATATGATGTCATGACAATATATGATATATGTTATGTGAGTATTGTCGATGATTGAGGGATGCTTCTATTTTGAAAGAACGAACAAGTTATTTATGATACTTTGTCAGTAGAGGTGTATAAGTCAAATCGTAAAATCAAATTGAATTGATGAATCAAATCAAATAAAAAAAATGATTTGTGGTTTGATTTGGTTGGTTTGGCGTTAAAGAAAAAAATCAATCACTCTTGATTTGGTTTGGTATTAAAAGAAAAAAAGTCAAATCGAAACCCAAACCAAACTGACATAATATATATATATATATATATAATAAATATTATTATATAT
>NW_006239083.1:441630-457356 GCF_000226075.1 Solanum tuberosum | reverse complement strand
TTTTTAAAACTATGTTATTCTTAAAATTTATACAATATTTTATTTTGTATTAAGATCCGAAGTTACAATTATATTGTTATAGTTTTTCAAATTTGAAGTTAACAATTTACTTTGTAAATATTTTGTTTTGTATTCAGTTTGACTGTAGCCTTCAATCTTATTAATTTAACATAATGAACGTTGATATTTCAATAAAAGTATTTTGTACTCATGTGTATATTTTATCGTCTTTTCGAAGATTTCTGTTCATTTAACATTTTTAAAGTTTAGCTTACCACACAGGTAAGTGAAAATATATTTGATCTCTTTTTCAAACACCGTATAGTTGTAAAAAATTGAAAAATCAAAAAAACTCAAAAGAACCGACTAAAGCCGAAACCGAAAAATTCAACTTTATGTGATTTGATTTGGTTTTTAGATTTAATAAATCGACATAATTAATTTAAGTTTTTTTTAATGAATAACCAAACCAAACCGACCTATATACACCAATGTTTGTCAGTATATAATATAAATGATGTGAACATCATAAAGTGTTGAGTAATATTTTCTTTGAATGAATAATTTTGACATCTATATCCATTTTTACTTGTTCCCTTCATTCATAATTTATTTCTTCATCCATTTTTACTTGTTTACCATACTAAAAATGGATGTTCATTTTAGTTTTATTTATAATTTTAAAAAATTAAGAGATAATATATTATTTAGTTTGAAGTTATTCGTATTATTTCCTATCATTATTTTTGCATTTCTCAAAATATTGAATTTATATTTAAAAAATAATATAATAAAATTATAATTTTATTTTATTGTTTTGTGAGAATTTTCGAAGACGAAGGAAGTAGAATATATAATCATCAAATAAATATCCATGAGGCCATCATAATCATGATGAACATGGGTCTTCGGAGGGTAATTATGTTTCGCACAATTAAAAGTTAACCTTCAAAATGGAATCAGAACAAACGATTTATGTTGACAGGGTATTTTATTATGTTATATCGTAAAATTTGCAAAAAATAAAAAAAAAATTAAAGTGAAAAAATTAATATTTAAAAATTAAAATTGTATTTAGCCATTATTATAAATTGAAAATATTTTTCTTAAAAGTAATTTGAAGTGAAACGATAAAAATATATTTTGATTATTTTTCAAATTCTTGAAAAAATTGAAATTCAATCTCGAATTTTGAAGTAAAGGTGTTTTTCGGAGTCCCCACCCCCCCCCCCAAAAAAAAAGTAAAAACAATTCCATGGCCACCCCCTAACATCTTGTTTGGATGGTTGGTAACTTACTAGTGGTATAATATTATTAAGTTCTTATTTGATTGTCACTTACATTTTATTGTATCGTATTATTTATTATATTATTAAGTGACAACAAAATGACCCATTTTATGTAACGACCATTTTGGTGTGATCACATTGTTACCTAAATATTTTTCGTCTTATTTTGTCTTTACTTATTATTCCTTCTATCTCTATTTACTTGTCTATTTTTTACTCGGCAAATCTATTTAGAAAATAATTATAATTGACATACTGAGTTTACTATTTTATCCCTGTTAATTGATAGAATTCCAAAATCAATTTACTCATTAAAGAGGTTTTACCTTTTTTTATAAACATTAACTCTCTAAAAAAATTGAGGGTACAATAGGTAAAAAATATTGTCTTTTCCTGATTTTTCAAAAATGACAAGTAAAAAGTCAAAAAATGGACAAGTAAAAAGGGACCGAGGGAGTATATAATAACTCTATTTTATCCTTTACCCAACCTTTTCATAACTCTACCTCGTCCTCTATCTTTTGTAAGTTTATTATTTAAATTATGAATGTGTGACATTATATAACTATGGAGAACGATACAATCTATTAAAACACAATATTCATTAAAACAATACTCTCCCTATTTCAAAACAATTGAATTGTTGAGACATTTTTCATATTTCAAATTAACTTAATTGTTCAATCTTCAAGATTACTTTTAGAATAATCTTCCATTTTTACCCTTCATTTGGTTTTTCCATGTGACGAGTTCAAAAAAATTTAATTGCTTTGAATAATTCTAAAGATTAATTTGAGGATAATTAATAAGGGCAAAAATGGAAGGGTAATGTCTAATTTATGTCATAATGCTTTCTTAAAGATGTGAGACACCCAACAGTTCAATAATTTTGAAATGGAGGGAGTACTAATTAATATAATACAACACAATACTATATAAATACGATACAATATGGAATAATATGTATAAGAACAAAAGTGCAAATTACTAGAGAAAACAAATGGAAACTTTGAAATGACAAAATTATCCTCTATTTGACATTTTAATGCCAAGAAGCACAAAAGGTTCTTGATTATTCCCTTTTTATATTATTAGATACAGTAAAGTAAAAAGTGTATAATATTGCTAAACCTAAGGAGCAAAGGAAAAACCCTAGAAGCTCACTTTCTCCTCAAGATCAAAGTCGGATCAAATCGCCTCCAACAATGTCTGCCATGATGGTAAGCCTGCAATTATATAGTTGAAATGAGAAGCAAATCTGTTTAGATTTCTCAAAATGTGTAACATGGTGAAGTATAACTGTGTTCACTACTCTTTCATGGAAATGAGTGCTAGTTTAGTGTGATTGTGTGTAAACAAACATACATACATGTACCGAAGGCACTGGATGTGGATGCGGAGGTTGCCAACCCTGTAAATCCACCCATGGTTGTGAATATAATGCCTTTTTTAAACTGTGAACTTCAGCAAAAAGCTTGCTTTTTTAACAGAGACAGCTGAAATTGCAATTGTGCCTATAGTTTGTTCGAAGTAAATTCAGATTAATGTGGTAACTTCGATACTGTTGAGAGTATGAAAAGTGTTATGGTGAAGATTTTGTGTTACATGTTTAAGATCAGACTTAAGGATCCACATTTTCTGTTGCCAGGTTTTTATACTCTTACTAATTTGTTTTAGAAGACGACTTTTAATTACTACTGGAATGAGTCCAAGTAGAACAGAATGAATATAGAGAATTCTATAGCCAACGCCACTAATTTGGAAATGAGCCACAGTTGATTGATTTATTTGCTATATACCTATGTGGTAATGGTGTATTTTGTCTGGCTATTGTTGTTTCTTTTTTTTCCCTTGATTATTTTCTGATCTGGTGTTGTGGCTTTTCAAATAACAGCAACCTCAGATCATATTGCTGAAGGAAGGGACAGACACGTCCCAAGGGAAGGCACAGTTGGTGAGCAACATAAATGCATGTATGGCTGTGGCTGATGTGGTGCGTACCACCCTTGGCCCTAGGGGTATGGACAAGTTGATCCACGACGATAAAGGAAACACCACTATTTCGAATGATGGTGCTACTATAATGAAGCTTCTAGACATAATTCATCCTGCAGCAAAAATACTTGTTGACATTGCCAAGTCCCAAGACTCTGAGGTATGCTGTACTTTTACTGCCTCAGCGTTTGTGCTATTTGTTGCTATAACATCAGTTGAACAGTGTAATGCTGCAAAGTCAATTTCTGTGCTTTTACTTCAAAGGTACATGAGATGCAGCACATAAGTTGGACCGTATATGCAGTCGAGAACTTATGAGCTTGGGAAATTTTAAGCTTGTCCCTTCAACCCCTTTTTCACTACTAGTGTCTTGTTGTCCCTGGCTGCAGGTTGGTGATGGAACCACTACAGTTGTTCTGCTTGCAGGAGAATTTTTAAAGGAAGCCAAGCCTTTTGTCGAAGAGGGTGTCCACCCTCAAAATCTTATTCGTAGTTATCGAACCGCTTCTAACATGGTAGATTTTTCCTCCTCCTGGTTGCTTGTTCCTTTTTGTCTTACCCCTTTTGGCTATATTCACTGTCCCAGTAGGGTGCAGATGGTTTGTCATCATAGTTTATTGAGTAATTTGGTATGGATTATGTAGGCTATCGAGAAGGTAAAAGAATTGGCTGTTAGCATAGAGGGAAAAAGTTTGGAAGAGAAGAAAAGTCTGCTTGCAAAGTGTGCTGCTACAACTCTGTCATCAAAGCTCATTGGAGGGGAAAAGGAATTCTTTGCATCCATGGTTGTGGATGCCGTTCTTGCAATTGGAACTGATGATAGGCTGAACATGATCGGAATTAAGAAGGTATACAATCTTGCAACTGAATTTTTTGTTTGTCTTTTAAGAGGTTGTGGTTGCTTAATGTTGTACTTTGTCGTGTCGGCCTTTAGGTTCTTTTGTTGGTTCAGAAGAACCTAAAAATAGATGTTTACAAAATTTGTATTTCTGTTGTATTCCTCTTTGTACCATCTCGGTACCTGTTAAATAAAATCTTTACCTTATCAAATTTTGTAAGCATCTATTTTTAGGTCTATTTGAGTGGTGTAACTATTTGAGTAAGCTCTTATCAAAATCTTTACCTTATCAAAAGAAAAAAGCTCATCTTATTCAGTCAACGAGGGTTGATTTATGTGGACATTTCCTTGATAAACAACAATTGGTTGACATGAGTTTTACTTAAGCCCATTCAAGTGGATCCTTTGATATGTTTTAGGGTATGGAAGAAGAGAGTATAATATATTCATCGAGGAAATTGAAGATAGATCTTTGAGCAAATGAAGATCATATATGCTGTTGGATTACAGCTTGATTAGAGACAACAGAAAATTTTACTATTGGTTCTACGACTTATCTAATATTTTCTTACCTTTTCTTTTGTTCCGTTTTGTATGTGTAGGTCCCTGGAGGTACTATGCGGGATTCCTTCCTTGTAAATGGTGTTGCCTTTAAGAAGACATTTTCCTATGCTGGTTTTGAACAGCAGCCAAAGAAGTTTGTAAACCCCCAGATACTTTTACTGAACATAGAGTTGGAGCTAAAATCAGAAAAAGAAAATGCAGAGATAAGGTAGTATGTTTTTGGCATACATTTGATTTTAGTTGAGAATAGTTCTGTAATCTCTCCAATTCACTACTTTCTTTCGTAAGTTGCTCAGTTCTGAAGGTGCTTACTCCACCTAATCATCTTTTGTGTAGGCTCTCAGATCCAGCGCAATATCAGTCAATTGTTGATGCAGAGTGGAATATCATTTATGACAAGTTGGATAAATGTGTAAAGAGTGGTGCCAAAGTTGTTTTGTCTAGACTCGCTATTGGTGATCTGGCCACACAGGTTGGTTACAAACTTGCTTTATGGTCCATTGCTTTGGTTCATGATCATATCTTCACATGGATTCTTCGGAGAACTAGAATTTAGATAGATAGTAAGTAGGCACTAAAAGTTGTAGCCTTATCTTTGGGGAGATCGTCATGCCGATTTTTCTTGTGTCATGGTAGTGTACTAGTGTATTCCGACATATCAAATGTGTTTTAAAGTGTCATAATATGCATAATGAACTAAAAATAGCACGTGCCTCCCTCGTCATCCTTACTTTTTTTGGAGCTCATTGTGCCTCCTTAACCCTCTTAACTTTGGTTGGAGAGGGAGTGTCAGTAATTTACAACAAACCAGATGATCTATCCTAGTTTTAGAAATTGACAGAATTTCTGTGAGGGAAAGAAGTAGAAAACTATAGTTTCCCCATCTGGTTTACCTTATTTTATCAAAAAGGAACTATAGTCTCTCCATCCTGTGCAATGAAGTACACTGGTGAACTTTTGATGAGGAAAAGAGTTTTGCCTTGCTGTGTTATTACTGAACTCTATTAAATTTTTTACCTTGCTTGTTCTTCTGCTGGTTGCTGCAAAGGGATGTGGAAGTACAGTTATGGAGCTGTTGGTTTTTACTGCCATCATTTTAAGGCTACATTTCTGCCAGAATCTTCTTACTGACACTCTTCTGGGCTTTAGGAGATTATTCTGAAGATTATGACTGATATTCTTTATGTCTTTTATCTTTTCAGTATTTTGCAGACCGAGATATATTTTGTGCTGGTCGTGTCTCTGAAGAGGATCTGCAGCGGGTAGCGGCTGCCGCTGGTGGAACAGTGCAGACAACTGTGAACAATGTTATTGATGAGGTCTGATCCTTGTCCTTGTTACCCATAGTCTTACCAGGACAACTGTACACCTTCCATATCATGGTTAAATTGTAGTATTAGGTTTTGGTCGATAACTTTTACTTTAACCAACTGGATTATTATCTAGGTTCTTGGCTCTTGTGAGATTTTTGAGGAGAAGCAAGTTGGAAATGAGAGATTCAATATATTTAGTGGATGTCCCTCGGGCAAGACCGCCACTATTGTCCTTCGTGGTGGAGCAGATCAGGTTTTTGATCACTTCAGTTATGCATACAACTATTATTCGATTCTTTGATCCTAATTTTCTTTTTCAATGGTCTATATAGTTCATCGAGGAAGCTGAGAGAAGCTTGCATGATGCTATTATGATTGTTAGAAGGGCTGTGAAAAACTCTACGGTTGTTCCTGGAGGTGGTGCGATAGATGTAAGCACACTCTACAACGTCCCGAGAAGATTTCTTTATGATAGCAGTTGTACCTTATTGATTGATAAAACACTTGGGTGCAGATGGAAATAAGCCGTTTCTTGAGGCACCATGCTCGAACAATTCAAGGGAAATCTCAGCTCTTCATAAACTCTTATGCAAAAGCTCTTGAGGTAGCGATTCTTCTTTCATTTTGCTTTAACAGAGAAATTATTTGCTGTGATCTTTTTCGTCAGAAAGATATGCAAGGTTAGACTGGTATATGCTAGAAACCCTGATGATAAGAAATAGATGCTAGTCGTCCTCTCAGTCAGAAATAAATTATAGGATTGATTTTCAAACTGACAATGTGGTGTTGAAGAAGTTACCTTTTTTCTGTGGTCCAAGAGTGAGGGTCGTTATGAGGCAGTGCACAATAGATGTAGAGAGCATCTGAGGGCTGTGCTTAGCATTGTTTTATTGTATTATCCAACCCTACCACTTTTATTTTCTCTTGAAGATTTTTTTTAAAAGAATGGTATCAGCACAAAGGGTGTGCTGAAAACCCCTTTTCTTGGAAGGCTTATGATTGGCGCTTTCCCTTTTATCAATAAATTACTTTGGTGTATGTGACCACACTAGTCTAATTTTATCAGTGGTTGAGTCCTAGACCTTCTTGTAACTGTCTAATTTGATAATTGGGTTTGTATATATCTGCTTTTGATGAAGTTATCTTTGTTGGTCAAATGTATGTTTGGGATGAACTTATTTGATTCCAAAAGAAACATATTGTTTGTTGTAAAAACTCTTTTTAAGCTATTGCTATTGCTCCTCTTATGTGGTAAGGGATTTGTCTTGAGTTATCATTCTTAGTTAGCTAGGGCTGCCGATGCTATCAGGTCTTTGAGATAGTCCTCAGTATTCTTTTTGTAGACACTCTCTTGATATTGTAGTCATTGTGAGATGTCTCTTATTCCTTATAGAACATATGTTCAATTCTGTGATACCTTACTGTTTCAACTTTGGCATAATGCAGATTATCCCCCGTCAGCTATGTGACAATGCTGGTTTTGATGCAACTGATGTGCTGAACAAGCTCAGACAAAAACACGCTCTTCCGTCTGGTATGCCTACCATTTCCCTTTGGAGGATGTATAATGATAACAGTAACTTTTTCTTTCTTAAAACAATGATAATAAGAACAGTGTTAACTTTTTAGACTTTCAAGTTTTCTAGCCACTTTGAGGGTAGTTAGTTTTTCCTGGGATGGCTTTCTGCAAAAGTTTTGGAGTTCTTTTCTTATTGTATTCCCTTAATAATGGTACTCCTTCTGTCCCTATTTCTGAAGGATTCGGAGTTCGAGGGTCATAGAACTTAATTTTTACTATTGGTATAAGATTCTTCAAATAATTTAAAATAAAATTTGCATATTTGAAAAGCTCAGGGAAAGTACTAGGAGTCATCCTAGTTAATGATTCAGAATATTTTTATTTTTTTTGAGAAAATTATAATCAAAGAAAAGATTGTTCGACTCCCTAAATAGTAACACCACACTTAAAATAGGACAGGATGGAGTACTAAAAGAAAAAGGAAAAATAAAGAAAAAGAAATTTCATGCTCCTTAATGGTAAACAATATCCTGGGCAGGTGAGGGTGCACCTTATGGAGTCGACATTAATACTGGTGGCATTGCTGATTCATTTGCCAACTTTGTTTGGGAGCCAGCAGTTGTGAAGGTATATTTACATCTATTTTTTATTTGATAAATTTAGTTTAGCTTGTTATTAATCAATCACTCATCTTTTCTCCTTTGTTTGACACCAAAGCGTCAGTTTTTCACAAGTTATTCTTGGTTCCTGAAAGTATTACAAATTCTACTTTGTCCAGATAAATGCCATCAATGCAGCCACTGAAGCAGCATGCCTCATTCTGAGTGTAGATGAGACAGTGAAGAATCCCAAGGTAATTTCGTCTTTGTGAAACCCCAACTTCTCCCCAATTTGTCTACCATTATGGACATAATAGACAGTGCAGATTGGGTTTTGTATGTCGCCCTTTGTTTTGCTTTTCTAGTCTTCAAGATACTATAAGTTACTTTAAAATATTTAACCAAAAACAATTTGATGAAATAGGCGGAAATGGGAAATAAAGGGGACAGAGAGAGAACTGAGATTAGCTAGTAGTGTACATGCAGAAAACTAGAGTTGTGATTTTCACCTCTCAGGGTGTGCCTTGTGCTGGCTGTTACCGCTAGAATGTTGAAGAGTTAGTTTTAGAATGTTATTGTCGTATGAAGTTAGTCCATGTCTCCATGATAGGTTATATATAAAATATGGATTGTATCTCATCCCTATAAATAGGTGTCATGTATTTTTATCATCCCTGTCGTACTCTTGAGTTGATAGTTGCTCAGCAAGAATTGCAGGAAGAAAATAACCCAGTAATGATGCGGTAGCTCTTCTGAATTTTGTTGAGTAACAGTATAACTTAAGATCTTTGTGGCCAGGCCTTAGTGGTAAGGTTTGTTGCTACTATGCATTTTAGGGCTGTGTAGGTGTCAAGAATTTATCCCATTCCTTGTTCCTCTAACAAAGCAAAGTGGGGAAGGAAAAAATAATAGAGATGTGTATGGAGGGAAACTCTATATGGTGCCATTTAGCCTAAGCTGACAAAGTTATAGCAGTCCGGTCGCTCAAAGTTGCAGTCTGAGTTGGATGAGAAGAGACCGTAATGTGCAAAGTTTTGGCAAGTTCTCCTATATCTCTCACCTTTTTCTTTTCATAACTGAGAAATCCCTGAGGGCGAGTTGGCGCACTGTCCAAAACTCAGTGAATAATGTGCCCGTTTCTCTACGGTTCTCTTCTTAAATGCGAGACTTTAGTTTGTAGCAGGGCTTGAAATCGTGACGTGCATCCTTGCCCCCACACATCACACACTGCTCTTGTGACTAGATCATAGCCTTGTGGGCTTCCTATGTCTCGCAATTTTCTTCCTTTTAGAACAGTAGCTAAGGTCCTAAAAAAGGCTGGTTTCTTTGAGGATACCGTCGCCTACTGTGGAGCGGAAAGGTATAACTTGCACTCTACCTCTGCTGTGGTCTAAGAATTTCTGAATCTAGAAAAGTCAGATTAGTTTAAGTTGGTCTTCTTCAAGCTGACCATGTGTATCTGCAGTTTAGATGAAGTTTTGTGAAATTTGGGTTTGCTTATCTGGTTTCCTTTTTGCTTGTGTTGGATGTGTCACATCGAACTTGTTAGCATCCTTATTATGCGTGAAATAATTCCTATATCCTTTCAAATTGCAGTCTGAGAGTGCACAAGGAGATGCTGCTGCAAGTGCCATGGGTGGTGGTAGAGGGCGTGGACGTGGACGTGGAATGAGGCGGCGATAGATTTCACAAGTTCTTTTGCAGATTTTGCTATGATTTTTATGTAGTGTTTGCTTTTTTTGCATTGTTTGCTCCTCCCTTATGTAGTTCTAGTTGTCTCCCTCGATCAAAATGTTCAAATTTGGGCATGGATTCTCATATAGCAACCGAAAACAATCAAAACAGAGTTGTGTTAAGTTCAGGCAACATCCAGTGAACTATATCATTTTTGATACTGTCAGTTTTGCAATGTACGAAGCCTGCCGTTGGATATATAATATTCTGTGTATTAAACTTCATCTTGTGTTGAAAAGTTCACAAATTTACGACATAAAACTTTTAGTTTTGCGTCTGTGTAAGGCCGTTGGTATATATAAGAAACCAAATGGAAAAAGTCTTGGGAAAAATAATTATTAAGTACAATAACATATTGGTTTAACGATATTATCAGATCCAGCGAAAATGTTTACGACTTAAATCTTTCAATTAAGCTGTTTATTACTCCTTTATCTTCCACAGACCAGTTTACTCTTTAGTAGTACCTGTACACAAATACTTCCTTCGTTCCTTTCATGTTGTGTTTTTTGAAAATCAATGTCTTGTATTCAAAGTCAAATTAGATTACATTAATTTGATATTTTAAACTAAAAATTTGGATATTCAAAATCTATATAAAAAAGTAGAGCCGTCAAAATGGGCTTAGCCCATGGGGCTGGCCCAACCCAACCCAACCCGTTATTGGGTTAGGGTTGGAATATGATTTTTCAAGCCCATTTAAAACTAGAGCTTATAAGCCCGGTCCATATAAACCCCTAACCCTTGAGGCTTGATCGGGGTAGGGCCGAGGTCGGCCCATGGGCCAAAACTTTTTATTTAATGGTAACTTACTATAATCTCACTAGTATATAATCTAATTACTTAAATACACACTATATAGTAATATTATGAATTTTACCATATTTTGGTATGTCCAGATACATGTATCTCGGAATATATGAATTCAAAATTAGGTTAATATGTTCTAGATATACTCTATCCAAGTAGATTCGCATGTATCTAGGATGCATAGACAAATCTTGCGTCCTCGCCTCCCTCCAATCTTACTTGTCACTCTTGCATCTCGCTCTCGTATCTGGTATGCGAGATACACGCTAATTACACTAGACTTTTTGCTAGTGTTATTAAAACAACACCGTTGTTTGCCATATTTGATTTGAAAATCTTTTCATTTTCTTGATTTTATAGAATTATAAGTTTGAAAAGAAAAAAAATGAAAAAAGAAAAAGAGAAGGGCTAGCCCGCCCCAGCCCCGGGCCCTTCTAGGGTTGGGTTGGGTTGAGCATTTTCAGGCCCTTTCGAATGAAGGGCCATCCCGCCCTAACCCTTCAAATTCCTTGGTCCGCGAGGCTTGGGCCAGGTGGGGCTGGGCCGACCCTTTTTGACAACTCTAATGAAAAGTATTATAAATTGCAATTTTTTGCATATCAATACGATGAAAAAATATATTGTAAAATGTTAATCAAAGTTCTTATTGTTCGACTCTAAAAAAGGCAACCATGACTACTAAAAAGGAACGGAGAGAGTATTGGAGGGAGTATCTGAGAATGGCACTAACATAGTGAAACAAAATCCAACACATATTCATTGCTTTCTGAACTTTATAAAACCTACAGAAATCAATTCTTTTGACAAGAAAGAATTTTATTGATACAAAAGCACAACTGAGCTTGTGCTGGATTTATGTACACGAACAAAACTTTTGAATCTGTTACAGAATGATCATACAACATCATATAGATTAAACCAATTCCACTCGTTCACTAATATTTTCTATAAGCTGGTTTGCACTCAGCACTGCATTTTCAGGCGGAGTTCTACGTTTGATTAGCTGTCTTGGACTTCTACACGTCTGTAGTATATTTGACATTTCTTCAGCTTTTGCAATGATGGATTTTCTCTTTGAATGCGATGTGTCTCCATCTCTAATATATGTGTTGGGCAACTTCTCAGAGTAGGGTGTAGATACCATCGTGTTTCTAAGTTTCTCTGCCTTATCATTCATGCCTTGTTTTGCGAGATCATTGCAGAGTCTCTGATATGTGAGATACTGAGGAACTAGTCCTCTCCGAATCATGTCATGAAACCACTCGACAGCTTCATCAAATTGATGCATCTTGCAGAACAAATGTATAAGCATGGTACTTGTAGCCAAGTCCAAATCAAAACCCTTTGTCCTCATTTCTTGGATAATTTGCAATGCCAGATTCAATCTATCCTGCTCACATAGCATCTTAACCAGCAAATGGTATGTTAGTCGATCTGCTACATATCCAGATTCAATTAACTTGGTATAGAGGTTTAAGCCTTCTTCAATCTTCCCAAACTTGGAGAAGTACCGAAAGAAGTAATTATAAGTTGTTGGTGTTGGCATTAAACCTCTATTTATCATCATCTTAAGAATCTTACTTGCCCCAACAATATCCCCTGCCTTGCAAAAGCCCTTCACCAACGAATTGTAAGTTGATAGAGTCGGACCGGATTCCAACACTAACAGTCTCTCCATCATTCCTGATGCTTCCTTGAACCGTCCTGCTTCTCCTAATGCATCAATTACTGGATTGTAGACAACAGCATTGGGAGGAATTCCTTCCTCTTTCATTTCATCAATTAGTTCAATTGCCATCTCAACTCTTCGCATCCGGCACAATCCTTCAACAAGGGTACCATAAGTTACAACGCTAGGTTTTATGCCCTCCTTTTTCATCTCAGTCCACAACCGCTCAGCTTTCTTGAGCTTTCTTGATCGAAACCATCCATTTAGCAATATATTATAGACCCGAATAGATGGCGACCAATTTGAGTCTTGTCCTTTTCGCCTATAAAAATAATCTGAAGCTTCCCTAATAAGCCCCTCTTTGCATAAAGAATCTAATAGTATCTCAAATAAGTTGTCTTCCAAGCCCAAAGCATGTATCTCTAAATTAGAAGAAAATTCATATGTTCGAACAGCTGGTAAGAGCATACCTGCAAAAAAAGAAAAAGCTCGGGTCACATGTACTTTTCAGATAATTAGAACTTTCATGGATTGAATATAAATGGTGGGAACAAAAGAGAAAAAGGGAAATTTTTTAGCCCAAGTACTGAATTCAATAAAAGCCATGTTAAAATAAGACAGTTTCCCTCTTGTTTTTACCTTATAACAGAAACAAATTACCATGTTGATATTAGGATGCAATCACATTATAGAACAAACTAATGCCTTTTACGGGTGATCCTGATAGGTAGTCCATTTATGGATTTCTAACAAGCAAAATACAACACATTGGACATCCTTGAATATCCAATAACTACTAATTGTGTAAGTTTAAACTAAAAAATAGAACAACATTTTAGCATAATGAACAAAAACAACTATTCCAAATCAAGTTCAAACACAGAACTTGTAGATTGTATTATGAAATCTAATATAAGGTTCTGAAGCTTTCAGCTTACTGACATCAGAACGTAATGAACTCGAGCGAACTACTTGCTAGGGATAAAATAAAGTTCAAAAACTCTATAACTTCCATCTATTGCAAGAATGACATAGCTGGTCTTATCGAATGGTTTAGTTAAACCTTAGAAGAGGTCTTGCCCCCATGAACTTGGTCTGGTGGTAAGATGCAAACCATGATGTGTGGGTTAGACGCATGTCATGGGTTCATCCAAGACAAAACATGGTAATTAAGTGGAGAAGGATTGAGGGGCAGGCTGGTACACCACTACCCTTGGGCATTTCTTGGTTATAAATGAAATAAATGTAGCTGGTATCAACAATGGATAAAGGCAGGGACTTTCCTAACTAGTTGAACTATAATAAATCCCCTGAATACTGAATTCGTTGAGATGGATTGACCTGAATAGAGCTAAATGGATAGTGGCGTCTAGGGAGGATAGAGTGACCTTATCACCTACCTCAAAAGGTTAGACAGGTTGTTTCCGATAGACCGTTAATAGTCCAAAACAGAACAGTGACTACAATAAAATAACATGGTAGTCGAAGTACAACAAACAATAGATAGTAACAAAAATGGATTAAATGTATTCATTCTCGAAAAAAACAAGCAGTACCTGCTCTTGCATATCGTCTAATCATTATGGCAAATGTGTCAAGATTGGGTCTTTCAGTAGAATTGAGTCTATCAAGTATCAAATTCCAAGCAGAATCAAATTCCCTTTCCTTGCCAAGGGCATTAACCACAGCATTAAACACAGGCAAAGAAAACTTAAACCACTCTTTCTTCTCAGCCCATAGGTAAAGGGTAAACAAAGGCTTAGGAGAAGAATCAAAATGGTTGAAAAGTTGAAGAAACATACACTCATTTACTTCAACCCCAGCTCTATCCAAAGCATTTTCAAGAACAGGGCCAGCTGGGATGATGGGGTCACGTAGAATCTCACATAGGGTGGTGAAATCAGTGGGACAGTAATTAGGGGTTTCGGGTTGTTGGGTTGAAGGAGGGGGTGAAAAGAGGGGGATGGGTTGTTTGGGTGGGTGGTTCAGCTTAGGCAATTTCATTAGGGGTTTTCCTCGCGTTGATTTCAGCCATGATTGGGTTGAGAAGAGCTTAGAAGTAGGGTTTTTGGTAGTGAGATGTGAGAGAAGAGAGGTTAGAGAGATAATGGAGTGGCGGATGTGGGCGGAGTTTAGAGCTTTCATTGCATTTGTTCCACAGAGTGATAATGGCGAATTGAGGTTTTTCTGGGGTTTATGCCCAGATTTGTCAAGTACAAAACTCTCCGGGGTACTTCTCTCAATTTGTGATAGTTTCCCACCTTGTTCGATGGTTGCTAGTTGCTACCCGTGGTATTGTATTGTTAGTTTAAATATAATGATTGTTACTTGAATTCTATCATATCATATCTTTTAAATTCATTGTTAGGTAACCAAAAGACTCATTTCATGTAACCATCCATTTGGTGTGATCGCGTTGTTATATTAATACTTTTTTTTAAAATTTTTGTCTTTATTTATTACTCCCTACGTTTCATTTTATATGTCATCCTTTTTTATAAATAGTTGATCCATAATACTTGTCATTGCATAAAATCAATGCATAGATTAGCATATTGTTCCTTTTTTACCCTTGCGAATTATTAACATTGAAAACATACATTTGACCAACTTAGAAAAGTTAAGTAAATTATTCATGTTCATTGGTTAAATTAATTGATCAATTCATATTCATTGATTGAAAAGTTGATTTCCAAAAAAATTAAATAAGGATAGAATGGTAAAATTACATCATTTCTTAATGCAAGTGCAAAGTAAAAAAGTGACATATAAAATGGGACGGAGGGAGTACTTATATCACGCCCCGAGCTAACACCCCGGACGTGACTGACACTCGAGAACCATTGCTGGCCCCAAGCGAACCCTTGGCTTGACTTACTTAACTCAGCAGAAGACTCTATGCATATTTATAATGACCAAAAGCACTATACTCACTAGAATAATAAAATACTAAGAATGCTTAAAAGTCAAACATTCAACTTGGCCAAATGGCAACTCAAGTCTTAACATATGAAATGATAAAGTCAATGAAAAGACTAAAGAACTAACACCTGACTGTTTATGAAGCCTCTAAAACAACTGAGGTGGATGTCGAGACAAACCCCACGACATCCTAATGAACTAACAAAGTAACTGAAAGCAATAAAAGGAGTCCTCCGGAACGGAAAAAGGATCATCAACTGACTCAGGAGTGCTCACCGGATCAACGATGCACTGGATGCCGATCTTAGTTACATGTGTTTGCATCGTAATAAGATGCAGGCCAACTGACATCAGTACATTGAATGTACGAGTATGCGAGTTGGAATGCTAAACACAACATAGGCTTGAAAAGAATCTGAAGAACTTACCTGGCTCAACTCAACTCAACATAACTGAACTCATTTCAATATAAAG
>NW_006239083.1:441063-441256 GCF_000226075.1 Solanum tuberosum | reverse complement strand
TACCCATGATGGCTACATGGTTTATGAGTTGTCTGAACTCCCCACATATCGGTGCTCAATACTACTCCCAAAAATATTATATTAGCTCTTATGTTTAAAAACATACTTCTTTCTGTGATTTAAAATTAATGCTCAAAAACTTAGTTCAAAGGCTATCTTGGAAATCAAAGTTTCCTCTCTTGCTTCATTTAGA
>NW_006239083.1:423294-441050 GCF_000226075.1 Solanum tuberosum | reverse complement strand
AATCTTTACTCTTTACTCAACTTGAACTTTAAGTCTTAAAACATTTGGAAAAGACTTTTGGAAAACTCTAAGAACTTCTCCTCACTTGACTCTTACTTCTTTTGACTTTGATCCTAACTTTCCTTGAATTGAATTATGGATTTAAGGTTCATGATTTCATGATGTTTAGATGTACCTTAGAGTGTTGGAATCAACTAGAAAACATAGGTACATTGCTAAGGAACAAGTACACAAGATTGGGGAAGAAATGGAAAGAACTGGCGATCTTGGCGCTCTGAGAGGCGCAGGGAGCCAGAGCACAAACTTCAGAGCTGAAGTTGTGGAGCTCTGGCTGGCGTGTCGCCCCAGAGCCCAAACTTCAGACTCTGATGTGGGGCGCTCAGAGAGGCGCGGCGCCCCAAGCCCTTGCCCAGAAAATTCCCAATTTTTCTTGCTCGTTTTTCATCTCTAAACTTCAATGGTTCTTTCCCCAAACACTTAGAATCATTTGTACCCTCAATATACATCAAATTCTACTCGAAAAACACAACTAACAACATGAATCAATCTCAAGAAAACTCCAACAACATAACCCACAAGAATTCAAGCGAATTTCATCAAGAACTCAAGGATTTACTTTCAAATCTAATAACTTCGCTGAAATTGAATCATGATTGGAGCGTGGGTGAACTAACCCAACGCTATGTGATCTCACTTAATTGAATTCCAAGAGTACTGAAATTGGTTGAACAAACTCAGCAAAGGTTATATATATGTAACTGTACATTGATGTTGTTTTAGTAGTTGTTTCCGCGCCTCTTTATTTTTGCCTTCAATCTGAAGAACCTGCTTCACTTTGTCAATCATCAAAATTTGTTTACAATGTTGACCTGTTATCACTTATCAGAGGCAATGATGATGGTAATTTTGTGTTCAAAAATTGTGATATGTTGTGTTTTAATCTAATAAGCATATGATTAAAATGAATAGACGAGATCTTAAAGTTCAGTATTAATTTAAACAATTTAACATGAGTAATAATATAAGAAACTAATAATATTATTTTATTACTTTAGAAGAGGATAAACTTTGTGAGATCATGAATACTTCTTTTGATTGATATATTTTGAATAATCCAAGTAGATTTTTATTTATTTCTCCATAATTACATGTTGTATACTTCCTTTTACTGAGAATCTGTATGCTTGGAAACATATATTCATTTGGTATTTGATATTATTCCTCTATGTTTATATATTATATTTTAGTCTAATACTGCTCTAAATTTTGTTTGCTATTCTAATTAAAGAATTTAGCAATATCAACTATTTATATCAGTAGTGTGCATTACAATTCAATAATCCAAAAGGTAATATATCTGCTAAATTGAAGTAGTGTTTATTTTTCCTATTTCTCCTTCTTGCATGTTGAACTTTAATTTGTAATAGTAAATAATTAGCCTAATTTACTTATCATTAGTACATGAGGCTCCCAAGTTAGGAATACTTAATTTGTTATTTAGCTAGCTTCTTTGTTTCATGCCTAATTTTAGAGATTGTTCCACTCATATACTTCAATCAATCAAGTACGACAAAATAAAAATAGGTTTAGTATAACTAGTATCGACTTTGCCATTAATTTGTTGCTTAAAGAACAAAAATTTTCACATGGTTAATTTTACATCGCACGTTTAAGAGAAATAAAAGAATATACAATAATATACCCAGTGTAATCTCAAAAATAGGGGTTTGAGGAATGTGTACCTGTGCAGACCTACAATATCTATCTTAAAAGTAAATAGATTGTTTTCGATAAACTCTCGGCTTAGGAAAAATCATCCAAAATAGTCTAGGAAAAAGGTAATAGATATACAAAAATATCATATAGTAGCAGGACAATAACTACAACAAAATAATATGATAGTCAAAAGTACAAGCAACCATAAATAGTGACAAAAACTGGAGGAGAAGAAACTATCTACCCTAATATACGTCCTCCACAAAGGAATATACACCATGAATATAGTTTATACGAAAGTTTTTGGTGAGATACATTTAGGTTCAGACTATATCGAGTTATCTTAACGTTGGCAAACATGTCACAATTCAATGACCAACCCCTTTCACAAAAATATTTAATTTACTCTATTCTTATATATATAATTTTTTACTTAATTATTTATAAATAATATTGATATTCTTTTACAAAAATATATGTACAATCCAACATGAAGTGATGACCAATTATCTTGACCACCTGAGCTGATAAGTACATGCAATGTACGTGTCGAGAGACTAATAAATAAAAAAAATAACAAATAAAGTGGTTAAGAGAGAATATTGAACAAATAAAATAAGACGAAAATAGTATCGCACAAGAAAATAATTTTATATTAAATAATAAGGATTGTAAAATAAGTACTATTGTGTTAAGGATTTTGAAATTGTAAAATAGAATTGTGCTATATAAGTGAATGATTCGTTATTCAAGTGAATGACTTATCATTCAAGTTATCAACCCTTTTAATAAATTACAACTTATTTAACTGCTTCTTAATTTATGGTAACTATTTGAATTTTATAGAGCTGTAAATTTCCATATATTAAAAGTAACTAAATAAGGAAATATTGAATATAATTTGTCCTACTACCACTATTAACAGGAAAACAAAAAAATTAGGAAACTAATGTCCTATATAACTCTACACTCACAAAACACGCTCTCAAATTATTCCAAAAAACAAAAAAAAAACAGTCTGAAATTGTTCTGTAATGGCGGAAAATCAAGAAGCAGAGATTATGTGGAAGAGGGGTAGAACATTAGGGCAGGGAGGATTTGGTTTTGTTTCATTGGCTTCTACTACTCATTCTCCTCTCATTCCATCACTTATTGCAGTGAAGTCTTGTATGTTGAGCCATTCTCACTCTCTTGAAGATGAAACTGAATTCCTAAGAATGTGTCAAGATTCTCCTCATGTTATTCGCTCTTTCGGAGTTAAAGTCACCCAAGAAGATGATATACTTCTTTACAACTTGCTCTTAGAATATGCCTCTGCCGGGAGTCTTGCTGATCGTCTTCTCAATAATGATCAACTAGGGTTGCCTGAGTTTCAAGTTCAACAACACACCAAGAATGTTCTTTTAGGGCTAAAGTTCATTCATCGAAAAGGGATCATTCATTGTGATATAAAGCCACACAACATTCTTCTTACTTCTACTGATGATGATGATACAGAGGAGGTTGCAAAGATCGCTGATTTCGGGCTTTCGTTAACTTTGGAACAGAGCTGGACGCAGAAACAGGGGATGAGAGGAACTAAAAGGTACATGGCACCTGAATCCATACTTAAGCAGGAGTATGGCCCAGAAGCTGATATTTGGGCACTTGGATGTACTGTTTACGAGTTGATCACTGGGACACCACTATGGGAATCATCCAATTCAGATCCAAAGTTTGATGATGTATTGCAACGAATTAAGTACGAGGAACCAAATTTGGAGAATGACAAACTGTCTACAGAGGCAAAAGATTTCTTGAGATATTGTCTGATCAAGAATCCAAAATCGCGTTGGAGTGCAGGACTGCTATTGAATCACTCTTTTCTGAAATCAGCTGACAGTGTCCTGCCTCCAAAGAAGCGGAAGAGGCAACATGGTTACATGTCCAGTTTACACAGGCCGCAACAAAAGAGAGCATTCAGGACACAGCCACACATTCGTCATTTGGTTATAGAACATTGATGCAGATTCTGAAGACGGAAACTCGAGTTTTTAGATAGATTGACTATAGAACATTGACACTGTATTATTATATATGCTTATAGTTTATTAACACTCAGACAACTTGTTATATGTAATTTTTGGCCATCATTGATGAGTGGCATCAATTTTTTTATAGTACGTGCCTCAATAAAAGGATTGGGGAATTCTATTCTATATCCTTGTTTAATTTCCAAATTCAAACTCTGTTTCCGATTCATGAATTATGTTTCTGCATCACATAGTAGTTAATACTCTTGTGTTGTTTCTAGTTGATATGTTTTCAGATGTTTCCATCTGTAAAACATGATTTATGTTTCCTACTTTTGGTAGCCCAAACTCTTCTTCGGACGTGCTTAAAAGTTGCCTAATGATCTCTTTTTCAAGATCAGCCAAAGGAATGACAAAGCGCCTCTAATCAGTTGTATATACTACAGATGGTCTTTTATATAGCTAAACTGATAATGCTGCTAATCCTTGATGATGAAAAGGCTCGATTTTTTATACAAGAGGCTGGAGACCTGAGTTGGAGTTGAAGTCTTTGTTGCTAACCATCAAAGGCAAAGCCATGTGTTCATGCCTGTTGCCCGTCGTGCTGATAAGGGACCTTATATTTGTGATAGATGCTAATGTAGTAGGATAAAGATGTCAAGTTTCTTCCTTCAAACTGCTCGATAACAGAATGGACACATCAGTTATCATATCAGGACTTCTCATTAATGCCTAGTAGTTTGAATCCTTCAATGAAGAATTGATAACTCAGTGGTGTATTATGTTTTTCTGGTAAAGAGCAAAATCATGTTATGCTTCCTGCAAAGAGAGTGTCATTAAGCAAAGAGAATGAAGCACTTCTTCCCTTTGCTGTGCACAATAACAACCAACAGGACTAAGTTAAAGTGGGATTAACTAATGAAGATCTAAAATATAAAGAAGTTAGTATATGAAAAAACCAAGGTAATTCAACATCTATTATATAAGCTTAAAAAACAATTTTAATCTTGTATGTATAATGTAATCTTTCGACCAAGGGGATTGGATGAACACTTTCTGGTACACAAGCTCCACCCATGCAGCTATCTTGCCAAATATAGTAGTAAAAAGTGCCTTAGGTCGGGTGATGTACCTCACTAAGCTATGATCAAAGCGATCACTCAGTTCAACTAGGAAGCACATAACAATTTTATCTACTAAAATATCACCCCTCTCTACCTAAGATCCCAACGTCACAATTCTATTTTTGTCTAAATTGCGAAGTAAATAAGCCTCTAAATATTGTGTTTTATTAGTTATGTCATCGTGTATACATCATCATTAAAATTCTTCATTGTCGAATGATATATTTTCTGCAAACTAGAAATAACATGTGCTATTTGATAGATCACTCATTCTTCTATTGAGAATAGACACGAACTCGTCCAAGAGAGGCATATACTGGCTGCCATGTGTAGTTTTTACAAATTTAGTTACATTTTAAAATTAATAATTTATTATAAAAAAATTACAACTAATATGGAACATAAACCTACCTGGTTGGTACATTATAGTTCCTCTGTTCCGTCTAAGTATCCACCAGTTGCAACTGTTTCTTTTTTTATAGCGTCTTCTTCTCAGCTTCCATTCCACCGATGTAAAAGACCAATCCCCCATTAAAGCACAGTCATGCTCGTTCGTCGTATGGGTTATTTCTCACCTTCACTTTCTATAAAAACCTCACCTTTCTTCTCTCTTCTCACAAAAACCCCTTTTCCATTTCATCATCTTCGTCCTATCCACTTCTTCAAACCAATTCACACCAAATCCCCACAAACCCATCTCTTTTCCATGAACCGAAAAACCCATTTCACCACTTCCGCTGCTTTCCTTCAAGAACCCACAAACACAAAAACCTTGTCTAACAGGTCGGCCAAGAAAGCCCGCCGTGACGCCCCTGAGAGTGTGCTACGTCATCAGTTAGACCAGTGTTCTAAACGGGGTGATTTACAGGAAGCAATTCGACTCTATGAAGAAGCTAAGTTAAACAATATTACCCTTAATGTTCATCATTATAATGTGTTGCTTTATCTTTGTTCTTCTGGTTCGGGTACGGAGGGATGTGGGATTGAGAAAGGCTTTCAGATTTTTAAACAGATGGGTGTTAATGGTGTTGCTCCGAATGAGGCGACTTTTACTAGTGCTGCTAGATTGGCAGTTGCTAAGCAAGACCCAGAAATGGCTTTTGATTTAGTGAAGAAAATGAAGAGTTTTGGTGTTCCTCCTAAGTTAAGATCATATGGGCCAGCGTTGTTTGGGTTTTGTGAAAAGGGAATGGCTGATAAGGCTTATGAAGTTGATGTACATATGGGGGAATCAGGGGTTGTGGCTGAGGAAGCAGAGCTTTCTGCACTGCTGAAAGTTAGTTCTTTTTCTAAAAAGGCTGATAAAGTATATGAAATGATGCATAGATTAAGGGGAAGTGTAAGGCAGGTGTGTGAAGAGACTGCTGGTGTAGTAGAGGATTGGTTTAATTCTGAATTTGCTGCTGAGGTTGGGCTGCAGGATTGGGATGTTCGGAAAGTGAAGGAAGGTGTTGTGAAAGGAGGGGGTGGTTGGCATGGACAAGGGTGGTTGGGAAAGGGGAATTGGACTGTAGTGAGAGCGGAGATGGATAGTTCCGGAGCTTGTCGTTCATGTGGGGAAAAGCTTGTGTGCATTGACATTGATCCCAAGGAGACAGAGAACTTTGCTAATTCTTTGGTTAAATTGGCTTGTGAAAGAGAAGTTAAGGCTAATTTTGTGCAATTTCAGGTTGGATGATTTTCTTCTGGTGCATTTTATAAAGTACTTGTTACATCAAATTTTACCCTTCTTCTTGGACTAAATGGTAGAATTGTATCCATTTCTAAGATTGTTGTGTCCAGTTGACTAAAGTGTTGATTAATTGTTTGAGTACTTGCCAGTATATCCTACATGGTTCATTGTATTAGTGATTTTAGAAGTCTCTTTTTTGTTTTGATGAAGTAATTGGCTTCATTAGTGGCATTAAAAAGATACAAAATAATTACAAAATATAGAAGCAATGCTGATGATAGTGACTGAGGGATCACATGGTGTCTGCTTTGATGAACTCCAAGGATTTTTGGTAGAAAGCCATTGTGTATCCATCAGGTCTTGTATAGCTGCTAACACTTTAGAAGTTTCAAATGTCTAACACTTGATTGCATTAAGCTTCTTCGCCTTATGGATGGCTTTGCCATAAAGTTTAGATTTGTACCCTTGCTGCTGCCATCTCAAAATCCAAGCACTAAAGTTAAATCAACCCCATCCAATAAGATAAATGAAATAATAGGGTACTCTGATTAGATCTACTATAATTGTAGATTATAGGTTGAAATTTCCTTATAGGATTTAGATGAAGGCCTCTATGATTTTTTTGATGAATTAATAAGATTTTGTTGTACATTTGGGCGAAAACCCGTGAAGTAGTAGTACACCAAGATAAGTAGAAAATCTACAATAAAGTATGATTTTCTACAAACGTCACCCAATTATCTATACATAAAGGAAATTTGTGGGTGCACGAATAAGGGCAAAGAGGTTATTCCTCAACTGTGCAAAATCACTCTCTACACCCTCAAAAGCTCCACTATTTCTTTCTCTCCAGACGACTCACATAAGTGTGAGTGGGGCAACTTTCCGGGCCCTATTTCTTCTCCTCTGCTTTCACAGTTCTAGGTAATTCAAGTTCTTTCAAAATGCCAGGCATAACCCACTGAAGGCCTCTATGATATGTCAGATCTAGTGATAGGTTATGCAGTGTTGGATGCAAACAATAAAATAGTATCATGGTGTTCAGATGTTGTAACGCCAAGAAATAGCTTGTCTGTTTGTTTATGTCAGCCTCTTAACTAGAATTAGCATTTAACACACTTGTGTGTAGTGATTTCTTTAAAGCATGAATCTTCTGAAGGATTGTTACCACAAATATATTCATTTAAAAAGTAGATAGAGCTGCTGGGTATTTCCAATATTTGTGTCTCCATGCTTCCGGCACTTAGTTCTTGAAAGAATATTGAACTGATTTAGAATTTGCACTCACTTAGGACTGGCTTCAGAAGCATGGTCCATTCGATGCTGTGGTGGATGGTGCAAATGTCGGCCTTATCACTCAACGAAATTTTAATTTCTCTCAGGTAACACTACGTCTTTTTCTGTTTCTTTACTTGTGTTTTTTGGGGGTTGTGGATGGGAGGGTAAAATTAGGGATGCAGTTTGATATCTGTATAGAAGCTAATCATATGTACATTTCAGCTGTAGAGAGGTGGACTTACTTACCGTCCCTCTTATCTAGTGTTATATTTAGTATGACCAAGAACTATTTGACTTACTCTGCATCCCTCTTCTCGTGTTATTTAGTATGACTAAGAAAGAGAGAGCAACACAGAATTACTGCCCCTTTCAGTTTAACTTTAAAGAAATTGATGATGCTGATGTGGAAAAGGTTGCAAAGTCTTCCAGTTTTAATTTATCAAAATGACCCTTATGCCCAGTTCCTTCCCACCCACCCAGGCACCCACAGTCTAGTATGGATACTTTACCTCTTAACTCATGATGGGCAACATGCCAACTTTCTCAAGATGGTGTTCTAGATTATAAGAAAAAGTTCATATAGATTTCTTTCTATTGCAGCTCAGATCTGTTGTCAATAAATTAAGGCAGATGAGTGAATCGAAGAAACTTCCATTGGTTATTTTGCACAAAAGTCGTACAACTGGTGGTCCTGCTCAACATCCTAATAACAAGAAGTTGTTAGAAAGCTGGAAGAAAGCAGGTGCACTTTATGCCACTCCACATGGTTCAAATGATGATTGGTAATACTCTTTACTTTGAGCTCTTATATGCAAATAATTATTGATGGCTAGTAGTTAGGTGAACTTATTTGTTTCCAGGAGAGCAAAACTCAAATATAATTAAATTTTATGGGAGAAACATCATCCTATTTAAACAGATGCCATCAACATAATAGTGATGTTGCTCAGCAAATTACTGAACATACCAAGAAACCCTTCTATAATTGGATCTGGTGGTATATCCATATCTCGTTTCTTGATTAACCTTGCTTTCTTACTGTTACTGCTAGTGTTCCCCAGCTGTTTGAGTCCACATTTCTGCTGACATTTCTTTCTTTCCTGTAACTGTTAGCCTGCTCTTTTTCTGTGTCCTTCCATTCAATTCTTTCTTCTTTGTTGGGACCAAAAGTCGCTCCTGCACACTTTTCTGCTTCTCTATTTGACTGTCTGGTTGTCATCAACATTTATCCTCTATTCAAGAGCAAATTCTTCTTCTCCACATTGCTCAACGCACAGATTTTTTTTTTTTGGGATCAACACACATAACTTCAACTCATCATGACATGGAGATCTGACATTGAACCTGAAACAATTGCTTCATCTTTCCATACTTTGCACGAAATTCTGACTTGGCACCAGATGCAAATTCTAGGTTGTACCAGACTCCCTTAATATAGCCAATGTAGCTCTTGTGCGTTGGTTTTTGTTTTGTGAGTGCTTTCATATTATGACCTTTAGTTCTGAAGATAGAGGCTACTTCACATGATAAAAGGGTTTGCTAGAGTTGTGGGTAACCTTGTAACAAAATAAAGGAGCTCTCTTTTCTGCAGTTACAAATGTCTGAGGCATAAGCTTATTCTCCAGGTACTGGTTATATGCTGCTGTCAGTTCCAAAGGCTTGCTTTTGACAAATGATGAGATGAGAGACCATTTGTTCCAACTATTAGGCACTAGCTTTTTTCCCAGATGGAAGGAAAAACATCAGGTCTAATCTCTCTCTCTCTCTCTCTCTCTCTATTTCAGTATTTTGACAAATTCTGTAACATGTTAAACAATGAAAAGTTGAAATCTTTATTACAGTGCTATAGAGTCCTCTTTCACACTTTCTACTAAAGATGGAGTAAAAAAAGGTATACTCTTTTTAGTGTATAGTAGCTTAATATCTGCTATAAGTAGGTTATGCCAAAATAAAAAAGAAGAAGAAAGACAGTTATGCCGAGGAAAAATTGAAGTCCTGTTGCACTGTTCCTATTAATGCCCATGATTATTTCAAATTACCAAAATACTTCATTATATCTGGTTGTCAAAGAATGAAAGATAGGTGCAGGGTTGTGAGAATTGAAGTTCTCCTAAAGAACTCGTCTGATGGAGCTGGAAGAGTTTATGTTATTGGGGTTAATGTGATGCTTTTAAATCAGGCAATCAGCAGTTAGATTCCTTAACGGTCTTCTATTTACAAATCACAGATCCGGATGACAGCTTCAAGAGATGACGGACTTAAGCTCCATATGCCACCACCCTATTCAATTGTTATTCAGGTGAGCTATCTCATGCCTAATCCATATAAGTTAAGCTCAGCTTAGCTGTTATTCTAATGTCCAACTCCACTTTGTACTTGTGAAATTGAAATATAGGAGTCGGAGCAGGGTTGTTGGCATGTGCCAACTCTTACTGGAGATGACCTTGAGATACCAAGACAGTGGGTATGTGCTACCAGGAAAAAAGCTCTGCACTCTCTATTTCGACGAAATGGGGAATCAAATCATTAACATATATATGTGGTTTCTGGGACAGCATCAGTGAAGCAACTATGTATGAGTGCCTTTTTCCTTTGAAGAAGCTTATAATTTGAACTTCTCAAAGGTTGTTGTAGATGGAGATCAGGAAGATCGCTAAATGCAAAAGTTCTGAATACAGTCAACATCTATATAACAGTCTACTTTCATTATCTTGTATACTAGTTTTTGCTTCTGTGTTCTGGAGTATTTCTGTATTTGGTCAAATTTTTTGCAACAATTTTTCCTGTTACAAGTGTTAGATGGAAAAAGTGCTGCCACAATAGAAGAATGGCGCCTTTGAAACTCAAAGAGGATATTCCTGCATTTTTAATACTTAATTGGCTGGTCCCTGAGTACAAGAAGAAAAACAGCTTATGAAGTTCAAATTATTTTCCTTTGAATAGAAAGATCTATTTGATCAGTTGAACAATTTGGCTAGAGTTTGATTATCAGTATTGTCTCCTCAGAGAATTTCTGTGTATAGTTTTTTATTGCAGGAATCAAATTCTTCAAAGAACACCAGGAATATGGTTTCAATTGATTTAATGACAATGGGATTGGAAGCTCTGCATACACCGTTGGTTCCAAGAAGTTGGACAACTGTTGGGGTATATTTCCCATCTTGCAAGCCGAGCTGCAGTTTGACATCTCACTTTTATTCATTAACACACACACACACCCCAAATCCAAACTCCATGACTACATATTACCCCTCTTTGGTGCTCCTAGTTCCAGTATCTTAATAATCTGGATAAAGTATAAACTCATCTAATTCTGTGTATAGTCAATTTTCTTATAAAACTTTGTATTACTTTAGTTAGGTGGTTTCCTGCCAAAAGCACAATCTGGAGATTGATAGGCAGAGGCAGATCAGATCTGGAGGTCGAACTAGCTTGAGGAGCAAATGCCAACTGCACCTCACTCTCTTGAAGAAGTATGTTTTCTGTTAATATATCCCAATTCTAATAGATATCATATCAATATACAATGTTGGAGCTGAAAGCAATCCAAACCCCCACTACATATACACTGTGTTTGCCCCTGTCGACATATATACTTGTTTTGTGCATGCATTCCTTATTGTTCTCTTGAATTTATCTTTTTTTTTCTTCAATATGGATGGCTAACAATGACAAGGGGAAGTATTGGAAACAATGCATAAAGTTCTCTTGGCTAGCAATATCCAGAGGATTTCAAAGGGAGGGAGATCCATCTTCTACATTTAGCCAACTTTAGGAAAACTAGTATGCATATGATATGTTATAATTGAAAGTAATTTGCGTACTCCCTCTTCGAATAAGACAAAAGCAATAGAGACAGGTTCTCATGTAGCTGCAATAATTTTTTTTTATGTGCACATGACATTTCTCAACTTATGACATCATCATCAGCCAAAACTAGGATCATCAGGATGGATATGTAAGACTTTAGCTTTGACTAGTTAGGTCTGAATCTCACTAGTCAAAAACTAATTTCAAGGGGTTAACATACTAACAAATGCTGAGGATTTTATATAACCTGCAATATAAAATGTGATTTTGCGGAGTTACATCCAAGTTTCCTAGGTAGATTCGTAGTTTATGTTGTGACATGGGTACCTAACATAACAATAACAATAATCCACTTTTCAGTAAGTCAGGATTCTAAACAAAAATTTCAGGGTTCTTGGGAAAATATTACATTTTCAAAAAGCCACTTTTGATCAAGGGTTCTTGTTGAAATGCTTGAGGGTCTTTGGTAGTGACTATGAAAGGAACCATTCGTAGTAGCTATAACTGAATATTCCTGGTTTGATAATGTTGCAGTTGATCAAATCAGTGTCTTCTGAAAATCCAATAACTATTAAGCAGCATGTTCGGAGGAGCCCTTTTTATGCTTTGTTTCAGTCTATTTTTGGTCCCTTGAGGACTCTATTCTTTACATTGAGTCCTCTTTAGCTTCCGCTTCTTCAATAAGAAAGATCAATGTCTGATCTTCATGCCATGATCAATGAGGACCCACAAATAGACTTTATGATCTTCAATGTCAGATCTTCATACCATTATCAATTTGTTTCTCACTCTACTTTTCAGGTTATCATATCATGCTTGATATGAGTTACACTTTGTCATGAGTCAGTGTAACCTGATAGTGCTCAGAACATGAACTCAAATAATTTTTTTTCCATCTTTTACAAGCACATCATGGCAGAATAATTTGAACAAAATAATGCTCTACTGAAACTTCTTAAAGGAGCTTAAAGGCATACTGATTTGCATTATCCAAGTCCATTTCAGCAGGGATTACAGGTGTGAGAAGTTAAGATAGGGTTAAAACAGATTGCAAAGAGCAGAGATGCTGATTGATTATAGTAGAAAGGAGCAATGTTGGGAGAAACGTTCATTTTAGAGATATTTGTAATAACCTGGTTCACAGTACTACCAGGTTATTTGGTGAAGGTCTCTTTCGCAATGGCATAGTCCAGACAAGGCAATATCCCATCTAAAGCTGTGTGAGCAGTGGGGTTTTGACTCCATTGCTACACAAGTGTATGTAGTCGTGCTGAAATGCACAGATAATTAAGAACAATTAGAGATGTTTCACATACTGGATATGATAAAAAGATAGATTAAAAGTAAGAATATTAGAGGTACCTTGAAAGGAAGTCTACATTGGGTTTTTGTGTTGTTGGAAGTAAGACTATACAACAACATACCCAGTGTAATCCCGTAGGTGAGGTCTCTAGACCTTAATCCTTACCCCTAGCTCGTGGGGGTAGAGATGTTATTTTCGAGAGACCCTTGTCTCAAATAACTTGAAAGTAAGACTATGAATGTCATATTTGATGTGATCCTCCAAAGTTACTTTGAGAAGTTGTACATGACCTTTTTCTCTATTTATGGTTTAGTTGTAGAATATGTAACTTCTTTTGTATCTAACATTATGTTAGAAGTTCTAACTCTGTTTTATCCTGCTTTAGGAGAAGCTGTATCCATAGAGGAGTTGCTTGCCTAATGCGAGAAGAGATCTCAGTAAGAGTAATGAAACAACATCATCAGTGAAATACTTGCCAAGAGCAGCTTACTTGTGAGTTGTGGAGAACAAGAAATATGCCACATAAATATAATGCCCCAGTGATGAGAATCCACCAAAAAATCTAACTTGCTTATTACCACCAGTGAAATTTGGCAAGCAAGAGTAACTCACAAAAATGAATCATCTTAGATTTACTTCACAAATCATACAGCTCTGAAAAAGTAGCAAACTGTAACTTATTTGATCACACAACAACAAAAGTTTAGTTCATAGCTTAAATCATGAGAAACTATCTGTAACATTATCTCCGGTCCATTTTCATTGTCGTATTGCCTCAAAATGTCACCTAGGAAATTCAAAATATAAATTAGTTTGCATTTTCAACTATACTCTTGTATCAGAGAATTAAAACTATATGACCAACATTTTAATTGGAAAAAAAATGCAATTTTGTAGTATTTTCTTGAATATTTTAATTTTAATTTCAAAAAATCAAATTAATTTAATATAATTTAGCTATGAAAATTAGCCAAATTGTCAAATCATAAAATGAAATATGACATTTGCATGAAATGAAGTTATTAAGTGACCTGGCAGAAGGCAGACCTCATCCCAAACGGATAAAAGAATCCCATAAAAATAATAATAATATCCACTCCCATAAGGCATTGGCGTTTCTCCACACAACAGCAGAGAAAAAAAACCAGAAATGGCGCTGAAGCCATTGTCTTCCATATTCCCAAATTCAACAAATCCACCATTAACACCTGCAAAACCCCATCATCAAAACATAGGGCTATCAAGAAGAGATTTCATCAATGTTGGTCTTTCTGTAATGCCACTACTCATATCTCCTCCTCCGCTTTCCATTGCTCGAGAAGTTGAAGTTGGTTCTTTCTTGCCTCCATCTCCTACTGACCCTAATTTTGTTCTCTTTAAAGCCACTCCGAAAGACACTCCTGCTCTTCGTGCCGGTATTATGTCGACCACTCTTCATTCTTATTATCTTTCCTAAACTGGAAAATAACTGTTTTATTCATTTGATTTTTGGGTAATTCTGTTTAGTTTTATATAGTTGTACCAAATTACTTTGTTTGCTCCAGTTTGCTATAAGCTTCTGCAAAGCAATATCCTCATAACAAACTCATTAAACTGAAAGAATATTGATTGTATTAGAGCTAGAAGTTTAGGCAAAGTTATGTGGATCCAGGAACAATATAGCTTTTAAATTGGACACAAGACAAGTCTCTCTAATTACTTTGATAGATTACCTCTTAGGCAGTGAAAAATCCAAGATTTTCGCTTAGGGGGTTCGAAAATTGAATTTGGAAGCTCAAGGTAATTTTGAATCCCTAAATCACTGGGCCAACCTCTTGTCTTGTGTTTAGGAGATTCAAAATTTATATAATCGCCAAGGGGGTTCTGATGAGCAGCTCTGCCTCCCTAAATCTGCCCCTGCCCTTAGGTGCCTAGTTAATTACCCGTATTCTGGAACTTGCCTATTTCAAATCCCAAGCCTAAAACTAGTTAGTACTTGTATTCTCATTACTTTTTAGGAATTTATCGTGAAAAACAAGTTCCAAGCTCCTTTGAGAAAATAGTTTGTAGTCAATGTCTGTGTGAAACTTGTGAAGAACCAAAGATATGGCAACAGATTGACAGGTAGGGGCCATGTTATAATGCATTTGCTGGTATTATGCAACATTTGGTCTAAGGGATCCTAGTCCATGCAACCTGCATTTGTTGCTGCACAAGTTTTTGTTTGACTAAAATATTCTGCCATTTGATGTTTTTATAGTTTTCGGATTAATAAATGGTGTTGGCAGTTACGTTGAATAAATTAATAAGTATCTCTTTTGTGGTGCGGACCTCGTCCTTGCTGAGAAATATGCAAGTTCAGATATGAGGGTGCTATCATAGTGTTCTCTTAATTGGCACTTCATTTCTTACCCACCTGTGGACTGCTGTGGGTGTTTGTCCAATCAAGTGATGCCAATTTCTTAGTTATAACACTGTTTCTAGTAGTAGTTTTTCTTCTTCTTGTTCTTCTTTTTAGTTTATTTCATATCTTCTTGATATGCTTATGAAGGTTACTATTTACATAAATTGATGTTTCCGATTTCTACTTTTGTTTCTCCTGTAGATTGCTTATGATGCTTTATATTTAGTTTCTTGCAGGAAATGTGCAGCCTTACACATTTATTCTTCCTCCAACCTGGAAACAACTTCGTATAGCTAATATATTATCTGGAAATTATTGCCAACCCAAGTGTGCAGAGCCGTGGGTGGAGGTAAAGTTTGAAGATGAAAAACAGGGTAAAGTTCAAGTGGTGGCTTCTCCTTTGATCCGTCTCACTAACAAACCTAATGCAACTATTGAAGACATTGGGACCCCTGAGAAAGTCATTGCTTCTCTTGGCCCTTTTGTCACTGGAAACACACTCGATCCAGATGAACTCCTTGAAACTTCTATAGAGAAACGTGGTGATCTAACGGTGATAAGTCATTTTCTTTTTCTCAGTCATTTATCATATTGAAAAACTCATCTTTTCCCCCTTATCTTCATCCCTTATTCCCAACACATAGAGGACTGGCATGGCTAGCAACCTTGTCTCTGTTGGTTTACTCCCAAGTCCTAAGCTATACTGAAACATGGAAGGAAATGAGTTGCTTAGTTGATACTCGATACCTTAAAATCTCAGCAGGGAAAATGACATGAAGATATCCATAGGTTGTATCTGCTGCCCTGACAATATGTAACAGCCTGATTTAGCAAATGTTAGGAGCAGCATAGTTATGTTTTTCCTGGAAAAGAAATCAGAATCTGGTTCTACGATAATGATTTCTCTGTTAGTGTGCTTTTATGAGGGACATGTTTGTTAGATCTGCCAAAATAGCATGCTACTGTGTGTACCTATGTATTCCATAGAACAATGTATTTCTATACTCTTGGTCTTCCTGTTATCCGCAACAGTTCCTCTTTAAATCTCCTGACGAAGAGAATGCTTCTATCTTTGTGTTTGCAGTATTACAAGTACGTTCTTGAAACTCCATATGCTCTTACTGGATCGCACAACCTAGCAAAGGCAACGGCTAAGGGAAATACAGTTGTTCTCTGTGTGGTCAGTGCCAATGACAAGCAGTGGGCATCATCACAGAAAACTCTACAGGCTATTCTTGATTCCTTTGAAGTGTAGTTCCTTCCCCTCTTGTCTTAATTTAGATGAACCGTCTTCATTTTCACTGTGTGTTCCCTTACATAGAGTGTCATAGGATGAATGGCTTGAAATGCCTTTTGTAACGCAATAAACAAGAATTGCTTCTGTCGAATCCAGATTATATTGTTGTTTTTATTGTATCCCCCTTTTCAATTGTATACGTATTCTATACCCTTCAATTGTATCATATCAAGACAAATGCACGAGTGAGTGCTCTACTGTAAACTACTGTTTTTGTTCACATGGTTGTATTTGTGTACAAGCTAAAGTTTTTTGAAAAACGAATATATTTGGTCACTTTCACCGTCACAATGTTTTGGAGCTTCTAATTGCAATGTCCTCATGTTAACTTAGAGAGGTAAACAATGTGAACACCAAATAAAGAGTAAACACAAAAATGTGTTCATACATATTTCATCTTTTAATCTCTGGTTTCTAGTTAGCTAAAAGAAAAAAATTCCTCCTTGATGTTATTGTAACAAAAGAATAAGCTCAGCTAATGTATAAACGCCTAATCAATAAATAAATTAAATTATTTCCCTTTATTCTAACTTTATATAACCACCCTTTCTGCATATAAAAGGTCAGTGTCTTTTTGATTATTTTTTCCTATTATTCCTTTTAAGTTGGGGGAGATTATTATAATATTAGGAAAATATATAATAATATATCTATTCAGACACAAGTCAAAAGTAAATCTCATAGGTGAACATATGGAACTAAAATAAGATCTCAAATTGACATCTTTATATATCGATTTATCATAATAATAAATAAAGTCAATGACTCTGGATGAAAAGGATCCTCCTTCTTGCTTGATAATAGTGAGCCTTGAACCTTACTTTGTTATATTTAAAATATTAATATGAAATTAATTTGCAAAAGAAAAAAACTTTCTCTATCCGTAAAAGTAAGGTTACAAATTATGAATATATTTTTCTTTAAACTTCGTATCAAAATCAAAGTAAAACTATATTCTACAAATTAAAACAAACATAATATGTCATATTTTAACAAATAGTTTCAACAATTGAAAGTGCGTAGAAAGAAAGCAGTGAAGTGAACATCCTGCTACTTTTTTGGAGTTTTGACAGAACTCTCTACTCATCTCCACGGGTTGCGGACTGTCCATTCGGATTCGGATTGGGAATCGGAGCCGGAGATCGGTGATGGCTACCGCCG
>NW_006239083.1:407885-423228 GCF_000226075.1 Solanum tuberosum | reverse complement strand
TTGGGAATCGGGGCCGGAGATCGGTGAGGGCTCCCGCCGGTAAACCCGCGTCGTCGTCAGCACCCAAGTCTTTCGATTTCTCCGACGATTCAGTTCCGAAGAGAGTCGTTCTGTCGAGTGATCAGCAGCGTTGTTGCTTGGAAGCACTCAAAGTCTTCAAGGATAAGAGGTTTTCTGCTCCCGAAAATATCCGCCAAGAGTTCATGACTTTGCAGGTCCTTTTGCATTATACTCTCTTTCTTTCTCAAATTTATTGTTATTTAATGTTGTGCATTTTGATAAAAGAGGAGGATATTTGTTCAATTGGTTTTTTTTTTTGAAAATGGTAACGATGTATTATATCACAAAAGTACATGGGTTGTACTCAAACCTTATATACAGATGCACTCTAGACACTCCTACTCTATTTCTATATTGAGTCTAAAACATCAACTATAGAGGTAGTGTCATTTGAGTATAATTGATTACACCAAAAACATAACAACAAAATGCAGTTTAGTTTAACATCCTGCACACTATTTTCTATGCCTTCAAAACATCTGGAATTCCTTTCTTTCCAGATTGCCCACCATATTGAAGCAGGGATAATTCTCCATCTAGTTCTGTCTTTTGCAAGGGCACCTGCCTCTCCGTCCCATTTTATGTGGCACTTTTCGGATTTCGAGATTCAAACAAGTCTATCTTTGACCATAAGTTTTTCATAAATCTTTTAAACATTTTGAATTATCAATTATTGTGACTTAGTACTTTTTACATAGTTTACAAATATTTTTTTTGAAAATGGTAACGATGTATTATATCACAAAAGTACATGGGTTGTACTCAAACCTTATATACAGATGCACTCTAGACACTCCTACTCTATTTCTATATTGAGTCTAGAACATCAACTATAGAGACAGTGTCATTTGAGTATAATTGATTACACCAAAAACATAACAACAAAATGCAGTTTAGTTTAACATCCTGCACACTATTTTCTATGCCTTCAAAACATCTGGAATTCCTTTCTTTCCAGATTGCCCACCATATTGAAGCAGGGATAATTCTCCATCTAGTTCTGTCTTTTGCAAGGGCACCTGCCTCCTCCCAGCTGTACAAGGCCTCAGTAACTCTCCTAGGCATAGTCCAGGATATGCCTTTAAGGCTCAAGAAAATCCTCCAAAGCTGCCGGGTGTATTTGCAGTGTAGAAATAGATGGTCTACAAGTAGCATTTCATATTGATTGTATCCTCCCAAACCTCCAACACACCTCATCTTTACCTCCTCCTCCCATAGTATTAGTCTATATTATATACAAATGCTTTTAGTATAGTATATTTTGCTAAGTACTATACACAAGAAAATAAGTTACAAATCCACTTATTTCCTGGAAAACTATTTCCTTCATACCAAACACACCCGAAATGTTGAATTTGGGATGTATGAGATGGATCCAAATAGAGTGAGATGGATATAAAGTATTCATACTCCAAGTTCAACTAGTTAGGGAATATGGTGGAGTTGATTGAAGTGTGGTGATTACTTGATTTTTAGTTGGATATTCACAGTCATATTATCATATATTAATTAAAAAAACCAAGTCTTTTTATGCTAAGAATGAATTGCTATCGTCATTGGACTTCTCAACTTTTCTTCTTCGCATAGGTGGTTCCATTCTTGGACAAATTGCGTTAGTTTGAATGCTTCAAACAACAAATTCATTGGAACATATTAAATGGAGTCATATTGGGAGTTAGGTGGTCTTAACTCTTAAGTGTCTGTATGAAGCAAAATAACACCTTTCGATAGTTTTAGGAAAATATTGAGCAGCTTCTTTGATGATTGAGTTCATTTATGTATTGTTTCCCGCTCTCATTTAAATCTAGTTATCCAAAAAAAAAATCCGAGCATCTTTTTTATGATGTTTCGGGTGGATGCTGGTGGTGGTGGCTCCACTTAAAATGAGCTAAATTTATGTCAAAGGACAACTCTCTTATGTCTTGAGAAAATTGTTGTTGCATGATGTTGTTTGTTTTGCTTGTTTGTTATTTATTTGTTGAGATCTCGTCTTTCTGCAAGTAGCATGATATTATCCTGAATTCCAAGAACACCTCTTATGACTCAGGCAACTAGGATGAGAGCTTCAGAAATGAAGAGTAGATGCTCAATGGCTTTGAACAGCACAAACATTAGCAAAAATCGATACACTGATGTTCTGCCATGTATGCAGATCAGTTTCTATTAATTCTTCGTTTGATGTTGAAGTTGTGTATTATAACCTGTGAATAATTATATCAAGCTTCATTCTTCTCAGTTGACAATAACAGGGTTGTTTTGGACCCACCAGCTAGAGGATATATAAATGCAAGCTTCATTAAGGTAGACTTGTACATCCATTACTTGAAATTAGTTAACCATGCTACTTTCTCTCCATACTCTCTTGGAAAATGTCAAGCTCTCTTCCACCAATCTGCTTCATGAGCATTATAGTGCTCCTTTTTGTTGTAGATATCCGAAGATGTGTCTCAGTTTATTGCAACACAAGGTCCGCTACAGCACACTTTTGAAGACTTCTGGGAAATGATAATCCAGCATCGCTGTCCTGTGATTGTGATGCTTACACAATTGTTTGACAACTACAAGGTATTCAACTGTTTAAATTACCAGGTAAGCATTGTAATGTTAACAAGACAAGACATCCTTGTTCTGTCATCTGACAGAAAGAAAAAAATTGAGATTTTTTGTGACAAGGCTTCTGATCCAAAATTTGCTACCTAGGTAAAATTCTAACCTTTCTGCCTTTTTCATCTCTTGATTTTCATCCTCCATTGTAATTAGATCTAGCATTTTTCATACTTTCAGAAAGGTGCAACTGAACCTTTGATACCGTTTTTGCATTTTTGCTTGAGATACTTTGCCCCTTACTATGTACTCTTCTATATTTTGAGTGGTGAGATAGGGTGGGGAAAAGAAACAGTAGAGAAAAAAAATCTTAGCCATCTCGTAAGGTCTGTTGGAATTTGATATAGTCATCACTGTCAATCTTTCTGCTAGTCATTTTCTGAGTAGGGAATGTTTTTCCTATGGACTATTTCAGAGCTTGGGCATATTTTGATGGAGTTGGTATAAGTAGACTTCTAGTGTGGTGCTTAAAGATATTATGTGATCACTAGCTTGTGAGGAATATAAAGCTTGTAGGTGAATAACTTTTGCAGAAAATCAGCTTCTGTTGGGGAAGGTTCCAATTGCAGTTCATATTCCATCGTGGGAAAAAGCCCTAGATTTCCCTTCTTATAAGCTTGTCAGATTGTTTATTTATTTTTGTGGTCTTTCTCTAGTTTCAAAACTGTTATACTTGGATTTTGTTGGTTATTTGAACTGCAGAAGGATTAGCAAAGTTTAACATGCAAAGGCTTGGCGGTTATTCTAGGATTGGAATTTGGACTTAATAAGTTCTTCTTTCCCTTCTATCTTCCTAAAACCCGAGTAGCTGAGAAACAATTTCCCGGGCCAAATGGAAAAAAGGAAACTAAGAGACCTTATTTCATGACCTTTATTCTGGATTATTTTCAACTCTTCACACAAAGAGAGAGGCTACTAGTCTCCTTTCAATCACCCTGTATCACCTGTTAACCTCTGAACGAATTTAAGCATTTATTCTAGTTGGTTTTTACTTCATTTGTAAGTGATTAGGTTGGTGATTGCGTCATTTTGACTATTTCATCTTTTCCTCTTTATGAAAAATGCAATGCAGATTGTCAAGTGTGGGGATTATTTTCAGGCAGATGGTGGTCCCAGAAGATTTGGCAATATATGTATTGTTACGAAGTGGATAAAGACGACTCAGACTTCATTGATTTTGCGATGTCTGGAGGTGAACTATATTGAGGTTAGTAAACTATTCTCTGTCCGTGTTATACACAAGGAAAAGAGCATGAAGAATCTTATTATGTTGGACATGAATATGGAACCTGCTGGAGACTATTTTCCTGATTCATTTGATGGAGAGTGAGAGTTGTTGATGTACATATTTTGATTTCTGCACCATTTTACGTATCCAGACTGATACTCTCTTCTTCTCCAGTAATAAGAGTCCTTGGCTGTAGGATACCCTTCTTTAAAGCTCTATGATCACGCATTGCTCTTTTTGCATAAGTTCTCCCAAGATTTGGGTTCTTTTTTTATGATGGCAAGAATAAGAAGGAATTGCAACATATGGGGAAAATTTTGCAATATTTTATGATGATTTCCATCAGTATTGCCTTCAACAACAATTGGATGTATGGTGTCATTTTTGTTCATTGTCTCCTCTTGTATATAATCGATGCAATTCCATCTCTAGCTTCAACCAGTGGTTTTAAAACCAAACATTTTGTGGATATAGGTTTGATTTTAAACCAAACAGGAAGACTGATTGGCTTGTAAACCATCCAGATATGGCTTTGGAAACCTGCCTTTTGTCTGTTTCAAGGCCTTGTTTTAGTTGCAGCAAGACTTTTAAAGTAAGCATAGATAATAATTATCAATGCTAATGAAGCAGCATTGTCTGGAAAAGATTCTTTGGTGGTTCCTCACTCCTCCTTCATTATTTTCGAAGTCCCATTTTGTAGCACTTTATTCTACTGTGGAATCGTTTCTGCCTGCATTCTTGGTCCTTCTTTTACAATCTTTGACAGTTTGAGATAGATGACAACACCTTTTCCCCTCTTCCTTACATGAGGACAACTTGAATGCTACTTATTTTTGTTTTATCTTGTGTTTTAATTACTTTTATAACTGCATACACACCACCCTCGCCAGACCTCACTTGTGGGATTACACTGGGTATGTTGTTATAGCCGATCTAGTTTTTCTCTTGCCATGTAGTAGGTGGCAATAGACTACTTGTTTCTGTGAAAAGGCTTCACAATTGGTACTACAATTATTGCGGCAATCTCTTATCGATCTCTTTCAAGCAATTCTGGCATTTTTATTGTTGGGAGTAAAGAAAACTTTAAGTCTTTCACTTTGCAGTACAAATGCTTTATTTCGTATTATGATTTCAGAAATGTGGTTTCTTTAACCTTGTACTTTTAGTGGAATTACCTTTTGGCAATCTTGTAAGTAGTTTCTACAATGGTATGTAATTGTGGCCCAATTCTCCCACTCACTTGTCATCCTTACATGTAGTTAACATTAATTTCTTGCCCATATTATGAGGGAAATGGCAATAAATGTGTGATGTTTTCTCCTTGCTATTTGCCAGTCAAAAGAACCACCTTTGTGTGTTTTACACATTCAATATCCCGACTGGCCTGACCATGGAGTTCCAAAGGACACTCTTGCTGTTCGTGAAATACTGAAACAAACATTTAGTGTCCCACCCAGTCTTGGACCAATTGTGGTGCACTGCAGGTTTCTGTCATCATCATCCCTGTAGATGTGCCTTTTAAAGATTCTGTAATTGATCCTTTCTAAAGCCTGACATCTCATTCTCTTACACAGTGCAGGTATTGGTAGGACTGGAACATACTGTGCAATCCATAATACCATCCAAAGAATATTGGTTGGAGATAAGTCTGCTCTAGATCTCGTTAACACAATAACCATTTTTAGGTCTCAGCGAATTGGGATGGTTCAGACCATGGTACAGCAGCTTCTCTTCGTTATTGAAATTGATAATACAACTTATATTACACAAGCAGATAACTGTTGGAGTAGTCGAGGTTTGCAAAAGCTGGCCCGGACACCACTGTCATGAAAAAAATTATATATAGTTGCCCCAGTGTCCTTTTGTCCTCATTTTTTGTTTAAGAGCTAGTTAAATGTCTTGCATTTTATTCGCTATACTCTCTTTTTCTCTTTTGGTATTTGTTACACTTACCCTCAGTATCTATACTACTGTGTTTCAACATTCTTAACTAATCTTTGCTCTTAGGTTCTTAAGTACTTATTGCACGGAATGTCTGTACTAAACTACTATTGTATATTACAGGAGCAATACCTCTTTTGCTATGATGCCATTATTGATGAACTTGAAGACCTCATTTCAGATAGCCAATGAAGAAGAGAGTTCATAATGGTAATTTTCAATTTTTCACTGTCAGGAAGTTCAATTGGATATTGAAGCAAATACTCACACTTGTTTGGATTTCACCCATTTTTTCTCCTCCTCATATTTTCCTAAATTAGTTTTAACCATTTAATGTATGTATTCCAGCAAGGTCCATGCAACTGGTTCTTCCTTGCTGCAATCATGCCTGTAGTTGCTTACAAATGAGAAGAAATGGAAACAATAATTTGAGCTGAAGAAGAAAATCAGCTGGGTCCACTTGAGTTTCTTATTGCTCTTACCATGTAGGAATAAGCAGAAACGTGCAAAATATTGTATGTTGTATTTCTGTTTGGAAATATATATGCTTTTAGAGAGGGAAAGAGAATGGAATGGAACTTATTTAACACTCTCTTAATCGTAACCTGCTTATTGTTGGTTCAATGTATGGCGGATTTGTTAAAATAGAGATGTCTTAAACATTGATAAAATCAAGTTGTGCTGTTATTAGAAGACATCGCTTTGGTGCTAATGAGTGATGCTAACAAAGTGCACCAAATGAACCTATCCTTCTCGGACTTCATATGCAGAATTTTTTTACTGATACGGTATTCTTTGGTGTAATTAGTTGTGAACCAAAACGACCCATTAATATCTTCTGAAAAAAAAAGAAGTATAATTAGTGGCTTAGTGGAGTTAAATTATGGTTTCACATTCATTCACCATAACAAAATTGTCAAGAAGAGTACACAAACGGACTTTAACAATACAATATCATACAAAAGCTTAGCATGTGTGTTTACTCGGGATATTTATTTTCTTTAACTTTTAACATTATGTAGTTCAATCAGATACGATTTGAACTTGGAATGTCAAATTGAATTTTAAACCCCTTTAATTACTATGTCAAGCTCTAATCTTATGTTTAGGAGGTTCAAAATTTATATGTATACATAAAAAGATTTAAACCTAATGGATCATGTAACTTTTTGCCGATGGGATGAACCCGTGGTATCCTCTAGATCCGCCTCTAATTGTATTTCAAAATATATTGATTCAACTAATTTATATTCACATCATGTAAGACTCTAGAAGTTTCTTATTTACATTCTAGACTTCAAATTAAAGATAAAAGAATCTTATTCATTCCACCACACTCCTCAAGTATAATTCCATCTATTACACATTCATCTTGATATTTTTATTTGACTAAGTATATTTTAGAGTCTCAAATCGAATAATTTGGTACTATGAAATTATGATAAATATTTTCTTATTTTCGACCCGACCCGAAAAGATTAGGAAGATCACATGGCCCCAAAACCCTTCTCCGCCAGTATAATCACCCAGCATTTTGCCTGGACACAGCTTCAATAAAAATACTTTATTATATTCAGTTGAAACAAGCAAATCAAAACCCCAAATTCTCTCTTTTTGCAGCGGCGAAAATGGCGAACCCGGAGGAGGCTGTCGATTTCGAGCCAGAGGAAGACGATCTGATGGACGAGGATGTTGACGCTTCATCACCTAGGGCACCGATGCCAAAGCTGAAATCAGCCATTACAGGCGGCGGCGGTGGTTCTTCTGCTTCTAAGAAAATCAAAGGACGTGGTTTCCGTGAAGAGACTGCTGAGGCTGAAAGGAATGCTCGCCTTTCTGCTCGATTCGATTCACTTGACTCCGAAGGTGGCCCTGGACCTGAACGATGTTAGTTTCTACTCTAACTCATCTTTTTTATGTAACGAAAAGAAGTTGCTACTTCCTTTTTTTAGAATTTTGTTCAAATTTGGGGAAAATGTTGCAGCAGGTTGACAATTCATCTAACGTAATTAATTAGAGTTTTTTTAGTTCGGTTAGGGATTTGTACTTAGAGAAGCGCTAGTGTTAAAAATTTGCTACCTATAATTGTTTTCTCTATGATTTTGTGACGGGAGGTTGAAAGTCGGGATAATGGGTAAAGAGTCTCTAAGGAAATGTTTTAGTCTGGTTAGAGACTTTTATTTAGAGAATATCTAGGTTGAGGATACCTTAATTTTAACAGGTTAGAAACTGCTTGTTCTTATAATTGTTTTTTCTTTTGGTATTTGTGTTTTGGATAAAGGAAAACTGCTGTAGGTTGATAATCCGTGTTATGAAATTACCCTGCAAGGAGTGTGTTTAGTTTGGTTTACAGACTTGAATTTAGAGAACAGCTAACTTTAGAAGACTAAAATTGAATGTTTTGGTGTTCACCCTGTTATCTGTGCAGATTTTTTCACGAGGAGCTTTTGTGGTTTTATTGAGTGCATTCCATATGTTTTTCTGTTTTGGTTTAATTTATTTTCTGCTATTGATTAATTGAACGATGTTAAATTGCTTTTGTGAATGACACCGTGTTAAGGTTTCACCTACATTGTGTAAGCATGCAGAATTAGAGAAGTGAATAAAGAAGTTAGGACCTACTTCTAGTAGAAGTTGATTTTGTTCATCTGTGTGTGAAGAAAAAAACAATTAGAGAAAGGAACACTCAAATATTGCTTGTACTTATCTTCACCTTTGTAGGACCCTGTTACGTTATTTAGAAAGTGGAATAACTTGAAGATTATTGAGTTGAGGTCTTCATTTTCAGAAAGAGTAGAAAGATCATGAAATAGGGAATTTTTTTTGTACTTAATGTATATCTGTGTTGTTTGGTCCCTTGCTCTGGCCATTTTGCTTATGAGCCTCCAGCTTCATGTTGTTTACATTGTAAATGTGCTAACTAGTTGGATTGGGTTCCAGCTATTATTTTATTTACATCTAAGAAGCACTTAATGGTAGGCTGTATATTTGTCACTTTGTCGTTGTTGCTTAGTTTTTAGGAGAGAGCTGGCTTTGTATAGCTAATCCAACTTACCCTCAACGGCTCAACTTGGTCTCCAGCACTTGCTGAAGTAGTCAGAGAAGTTGGCCAACAGAACTTAATATGCTGATTTTAGTCGGAGATATTAGTTGTTTGATTGCTGGGTCACCAACACTGAAGTAATATGTAATTTGTGCTGGGTATCTGAGATATTTTTCAGGTTATGCAATTCTGATGTAATAAACATCCCAAAATGTCTGATAGGTGATGATTCAGACATGGATGGTGTCCCCCCCTTTATTTTTTCTTTTGAGATTACCGGTAAGATTAATAAAGGTTTAAATAAGTAGTAGAGACCTAATGAGGGGAACATCTGCAGCCATTGAAGGATGGATTATTTTAGTCACTGGAGTTAATGAGGAGGCACAAGAAGATGATCTTCATAATACATTTGGTGAGTTCGGGGAGATCAAGAATTTGCATTTGAATCTGGATCGTCGTTCTGGATTTGTCAAGGTGAACTGGCTCTTTTCTTTCTCGGAATGTTTAGCTGCTTCTTTGGGTTCTGGGTGTTGCACATATGATGTTATATGAATTGCATTCCCATTGTATGCTTTAATCTAATAAACTTTCCTATCAAAAGATTTTGGATGATGACAATTGTTTCAATCAAGAAAATTTTGTTGAAGATTATAAGTGACAGACATTCCTTGTTCCATGTAACTATGTAAGAGCATTTCCTTGATGAATCTGTAATGGCGTAAATGGAATAAAAAAGGATCAATGTTATGTTAATTATGAGGGAGTCCAGATAGATACTTTTCTTTGTTTTTAGTTAAGTTTCTGCGTTTGTCTTGGTTTGGAGTGGTATAGTTTTTATAAAGTTTTCCATTTTGACAGGGTTATGCACTTATTGAATATGAGAACTTTGAAGAAGCAGAGAGAGCTATCAGTGAAATGGATGGGAATGAGCTGCTCACTCAGACTATTCATGTTGATTGGGCATTCAGCAAAGGTCCTTTTAGAAGGAGAAATGCTAGGAGGAGGTATCTTCTTGGTTAATCCAATTAGTGTAATTTTGTGTGTAAAATAGCTGTGAAAAAATGTTGCCTGAGTCAAGGATGCACTTTTTCACTTTTAATCAATGTGGGCAAATGTTCTTCCAGAAGCATAGATTTTTACCCTCTTCTTGAGAACAAGTCGGGGTCTCAAATTTATTCGCAGAGATTGGAATAACCACTTTTTAAACATTTGCAACTGGATAAATGTTATGATGTACAGTAATTGTTTTCTTGTGAACTTTTTCACTATAATGCATGTCGTTTAGCTGTATAGCGTTCATCTTCATAGGAGTGGAATTGTCACTTGCCTCCCTCATATGCTTTTTGTTGATAAAAGTTACCAACCCATTTCCTGTATCCCATGATTCAGCTGTCAGTTGTGTGTGTGTGGAATCAAATGACAACCACCTATTACTAGGACTCCATTTTATTTAAATGGCTGGCAGCTGGATAGCTTGCGGATCAAAATTGTCTTAATTTTTTGCCTCATTTTTTGTTCTATGATGTTATAGTAGCTTTTTACTTCTATCAGAGCATTTCTCTGTGGAGGTAATGGACAGTGTATCCTTCAGTTCGCTTAAATTTTCTTTTTTGCTCCCTGTTTTCTGAGGGTAAGCATAATTGTTTGATTTATTTTCTCTTACTGTTGATCTAGTTTTGGTCAAATCCCAGCTGAGATCATTGAATTAGGTTTCCCATTGATCATATTGTAGGCAAAAATTGAGAACTTATCCCTCAATACATAACTAGAAAAGTTCCAAAACTGTTTAGCAGAAGTTTGAGTAGGATTAGCTCAATGATTAAAACTAGTTCTCAGTAGCCTTATTAGTAGACAAACTGCAAACTCTTATCAGACTTCTCATCGGGTTTATTTGTCAAGTTCGCCAGCAATTAGAGAGCTATTTGCTTTGCAATATACATATGATTGCTATGGTTGTATGAACATGTGAAGTGATGGATTAAGTTTTCCTAACATCATTATGGTCACAAAATATTGTCTGAAGATTTATGCATTTCCCACCCTCCCATGGATAGGTGTCCCTAGAGCAGTTTGGGCTTTTATTTAGCTTTTGGAGAGGGGTGCACAGGTGGTGGAATTGGTGCAAAAAACACTAGGAATGTGTCTGTGTGGGGTATGGGTTGCCATTTATAGTCAAATATAGGATAGGCACTTCACATTTTCCATTCGAAACTAACACGTGTCTTGTTGGGGATTTTCCTTTTTGGCAAAAAGGGAGTTGGATACCTTATGATGAACTCACACATAACCTGGTTATAAATAGGACTCTATTACAGAATGATGTAAGTCTGCATCTGTTTCCTGGAAGTTTGTTAACCCTTGTTTAGTTATTACAGATGAGCAGTGTCTCCGAGGTACCAAGCAGTTGTAAAGGTGTTTCTAATGTATCCATTTTAAAAAGAACATAGGATGCTTCAGTTTGTCTTTGTTATGCGCAAAATGTCATGACTCTGCTAGTAATTGTTGAAGCTACAGACTAATAACTGGGTTGCTCAGCCACATCAATTTGTAAATACCAACTTTAGTTGTTGGTGCCCCCTTCATAATGTTAGAAAAATAGGAAGAGTTAAGAGGATTTTCTAGTCAGTTCGTGACTTTTTGAGCTGATAGGAAGACTACTGACTTGCGAGAAACTTGTTGCTCTCTTGAGTCAATTTAGAGGAAAGTTTATCCTTGTCCTTTTAGATACTTCCCTTTATATGATAAATATTCATTTTTTATGATAGATCTTTATTTCTTATTCCAAAATAGAAAATGAAATTCCTATCTGACTACATTACTGCAAAATCTGTGTTTGAATGTTTGGAACATCACCTATATGGTTTCTGCATTGAAGAAGTATTGACTAACATGCAGCTGTCCTCATCCTTACAGGTCACCACGTAGTCATCGTTCTAGAAGTCCCAGGAGGAGATTCTAGTTCTACGCACATCTATTTGCAAGGATTGTGTCACTGACTTCTAGAGATCAGGCTCTATGAATTCCTGGTCTATGCTGTAATTCCATGTGTACGATTGTTCCTTTGCCAGTTTTTCTTTAATTTTCTGTTCCCTTAACTCTGCTCTTAAGTGAATGCATCTCGAGCTTGTCTGGTGGTGTATACTTCTCTGGCCTTAGTGAAAATTTAGATTCCTTTTGAGAATATTCGGAACTTTCCCAGTTATCATCTGAATTGGATATGGTTAATGGTTATCTTGAAGGCGGCATTGTGAGTTGTTTGTCATGTAACATTTGTGGGTAATTTGATGTGTTTCAGTAGTGTGTACTAACGAAAAGTGTCTGCAACTTACTTTTTGAGTACATTTCTTTTAAAGCATCAAATGAATTAATTGCATCATTTTTTTAGCAGAAAGATTGAATATTCACTGTTTTGTACTCCAAATTATTAATCATGAAAGTTAATTTGGAGTTCATGACTTTAGAATATCGAGTGAGAGCTAGCTCCGAGGGGGGCGAGTGGCACTGAAATTATAAAAACCAACTGTGGTAATTGAGAACTCATGGTAAAAGGTGCTGACGATAATATTATAATTCATGAGCATATGGTAATAATGACTTCGTTGAGGTAATTAATAATTACCTTGGGAAAATTGAATTTATATCACGTTGGGGTTTGACCATTGAAAAGACAAAAAGCAAAGCAAGTGCACGATGACGTCTTGCCTGCTGTGCGGTTTGGGTTTGGTGTGGACGTGGTCGTTGAGGGGTGGGGGGTAGGGGCAATTATTTTACTCTATCACGTAACTATAACTAAATTTTCCCCGTTAATCACATTTTTAATGATTTTGTTTAACTGATTTTATTAATGATATTTTGAGATTCTAAATTTGACTACTATTCCTATTTTAATAATAGTATTAAATAACTATATAGAATAGAAAAGGAAAAAACATAATAGAATTTTCTTGATTTTTAAAATTAAACCAATAAAATGAAATATAGGGGTTAAGTAATATAAACTGAGGAAGGGTAAGAAAATGGGGGTATATGGTGTTTAAAGCGGGATATTATTTTATTAGTAATAGATACGAAAGTGTTGAAAGTCGTATAAAGAGGTATTTTTGGTATAATAAAATTAAAATATTCACTATTTATTCACTTTGGTATACTTGATATAAATATATATTACAACTATAATCATTTACAAAAAATAAATAAATATAAAACACAATTTTTTTTTGATAAAAACATAGTAAAAAAAAGTTGAACTCAAACTCAAACTCAATTTGTTGTTAAATATGATTAAAAACACTTCAACGCTGAGAGCGAAGTTGTTTGTTTTTCAAGAACATAGATAACTCAACTCTGTGTGTGTGTATGTGTGAGAGAGAGAGTTTCCCTACTCTATCGTGTCTGACTTGGGGGTCTCTTTGCTTACTTCTTTGCCATTATTCTTGACCCAGCTTTCTCTTCCCGACCTTTTACTCTCCAAAAATCCAACACCCATTAAGCAAAAAAAGCTACTAATCACTTGTATTACCCTTTTTTTCTCCCTTAATCAAGTGTATTTTGTTCTTCGTTGAAAAAAGGGGTTATTAGAATCTGTTGTGTCTTTGTTCAGATCCAAGTTATCATCTTTTTTTGTTTCCCCTTTGTATCTTACTTGGTAAGCTTGCTTTGCCTCTTTATTAGACAGCTGTTTTTATGTGTTTTTATTCAGTATGCGACTGTGTCGGTCTCTTTTTCTTGTTTTCTTGCTGACTGATGAGGTAAAGTTGTGATCTTTTAGACCCTTCTAGCGTGTTTTGACTTACTTCTATATAGTTCATGTTATAGAGGTGGATCTTGGATTTTTGTAGTAGTAGCTGTCCTGCTTATTTGTGGAAGTGAGTGCAAACTTAGTATAGATTCTTGAAATTATTTTACATTATATGTACTATGTAGTTCAAGTTGAGAACATTGGATTCCCCTGTAGTGTTCTATGAGCTGTGGTGTTTCTACTGGCAACATGCTGGTGGTATTTGATATCTTTTGCTAATAATCTTGTACATTCTCCCATTTGGATGCCATTAAGTATTCTGTATATCCTGCAAATTGGGTTTTTGCATTGCTTGTTTATTGTTAATTTATTGAGATATAGAGACGTGCTTTTTTGATATTCTGTTCTTTATGTTGTGGTTTGTGTTTGTGTCAGTTGAATTAGATCGTACCTATGCTCAGAGTTGATAGTTAATTTGATCATGCAGCTGAATTCGAGGATCTTCTTGGTTTAGCTTAGACACATTTGAGCGCGTATTGTCAAGCAGCTTTGTTGATATCGGTACTCTGCTGCAGAAGTTTCTCAAGGCATTTATGAACTTTTGACTCAAATGTTGATGGAAACCTCGAGATTGAAGTAGGTGGAAGCATTATACAATAATGGGTGGCCTTTGCTCTAGAAGAGCCACCAGTGAGAATACAACAGGTCGTTCCATACCACATGTCAACGGTCACTTCAACTATGGTGCTGGAACAGTTTATCAGTCGCATAGATTGCCCTCACAGGCAAATAATGATTCTGAGCAATCTCCACTGGGGGAAAGCACGGAAAATCAACCAAGTGAACCAGTGTTCTCTTTTCCAGAGTTGAATGCAGCTTCCAATGGGGTTGATATGGATGCTATCAATGATGGAATTCCTCGATTGTCTAGGGTTTTATCAAATAAAACCAGACCAACAAGGTCAAAGCAAGTTGCCATGGCAAAGGTGATTAGTCTCCTATTCGTTGTTATTTCCTTTGTCCTATGGCCTGATGCTTCTGTCTTTTTCCTATTGCATTTGTGATTATGTAAAGTATTTCCATTTCACTGTCTTGACAATGGCCAAATGTCACATAGGTTGTAAAAAATGAAGATACAAAGACGAATGAATAATTTATAAAAAAAATTGGATGAATAATTAAAAGGCAAACAAAGAGAAAAATAAACAAGTGAGAATAATAGAGAGGATATTATAACTGTCTTGGAAATCCAATGAAATGTTAAAGGAGCACACAATGTTCTATAACTGTGATAGTTGTGGTGTGCCCTATGTGAGAATAGCATAGAGGGTAAACTTCAATAGTGCGACTTTCTCTCTCTTAGACAAATACTCTCTTCCCTCCACCACTCTCCTCTAGAATTTCTTCATTGTAGGTTGTCACAAATCTTTATTTTTGAATTTTCTCTTCCAAGGCACCCCAAAGAGGCAAAGACGATATTGACAATTCGGTCACTTTTTGCAAGTTGCACTTACAAGTCCGTGCCTAGCTGCCCCCAAGGCCTAGCTTGAGTGGCAAAAGGTGGAGGATTTGTGGCTTAGGTCGCAGGTTCAAGCCCCACACCATGCAAAGCAAACCCCAGTATTTAAGTGGAGAAGGGTAGAGGGGCGGGCCCATTATCCACCGAGTTTAGAAGGCTGTGATTGGTCCAAAGGGCGGGTCACAGACGGATTTCTCGGTTAAAAAAAAA
>NW_006239083.1:389648-407440 GCF_000226075.1 Solanum tuberosum | reverse complement strand
GGGTCCCAGACGGATTTCTTGGTTAAAAAAAAAAAAAAAAAGTCCTTGCCAAGCTATGAATGTCTTGTAACTCATCCATTAGCACTAACTCTGACTTGTGAATACTGATACAAAGTCCTGATATAGGTTCAGACTATATAAGGTTTAACTAAGTATTGAGTGGTCTATGTCGAAGCCCTCAAAAGATTAATATTTCAGTGACGAACAATAAATGAGATATGTCCTTCCTTCCTCCGCTTCCATTACTACCTAGAGTTTCTTTATGAAACCAACATACCACCATACGCTCCATGAGTCTATTGAGGGCTTCCATCAAGAACAAAAAAGAAGCCGAGGTAATGGGTCCCCTTGCCTAATCCCTCTTAAGCTCCCCAAGAATCCAGTGGTTACCACTTTGAAGAATGAAAAGAAATACAGTGTCTTATCATGATGAAGCTCTCTTTTGAATCTATCGTTTATTCTCTTTATCAGTTCCTGTAAAGTTTTATCATATATTTGACCACTTGCTATTCCCCTCAAAAAAAGTCCCTCTGGTCGTCTTTATGGTTTTTCACTAAAGATGCTGCAATGCTACTTTGTTCTTAATTCATTTTTGAGCATGTAGATTCCCAAAGTTGAATTTAAAATCAGGATGAAATGTTCAGTTGAATCTATGGTTTACTCTCGCTCTCTCTCTCTTTCTCTATCAGTTTCATTCATGTTCCACCATATATTTGAATATTTCCATCCCCCTTAAATACAATCCTACTGGTCATCTTTCTCAATAGTTGTTAACAAAAGATGCTGCAATGCTGCTTTAAGCTTACTTTATTGATGTTGCACATAGAGAGGAAGATTATCTTGAACATCTTTTGGCAATAATTCTTGTTGTATTCAGTATTAACTAGTATAAGTACCCACGCTCGCACGAAAAATATTAAAGATATTGGGCATGGAAAATGTAATGTGCTGAAACAAGTAAAGACAAAAGAGACTCCTCTTTCAATTAACTTTTTCTTATGCATCACGAAGCTTTTTCTTCTTTTCATTGGATCAAACAATTTTCCAATTCAGTCATAAATTTTCAGTTCAACACAATATCTAACATAAACTTCTGATATAGTGTAAAGCTTTTTCCGCAAAGATATAATCTTCAAAAGGAAAAACAGAGATTTATCTAATTAATAATTTTTTGTGAAAACTAGATTTATCAAACTAATATATTCTAACATTGATTGAGCATGTGAACCAAACACAAAATTTAGTTGAACTACTCTCTAATGTGATTGCATAGTAAATGACAGTTAGCTCTTAGGTCATTCTTTGGGCAGCTTTCCTAGCAATAAGTCTCTCTTTGGCTTTGATCTTGGTCTGTTGACTCCAACTTTCGGACTTCAGAAGTTTCATCATTTATACACGCTCATGTATCATGAAAATCATAACTAAATGATCTGATGGCAAAGAAAAAAGACCATCATAATTGCAAGCTGATGTAAAAGGGAAAAAAATGATCCAGTAGTAATGAGGCCAACAAAGAACAAAATCGGACAATGAATTCAATTTAATGTGTTAATAAATACATTTTTCCCGGATGGGTGTAGAATATTGGATGGCTGCATACAAACTATGATTCAACCAACTGAACAAAAAATAAACTAGTAACTCGCAGATAGTGTAATATCAGACAACTGGCAATAATTGTATTCAGTATTAATTAATTTCCTAAAGATGAAGATTAATGGTTATATTTCTAAATATTACTCTCCTTTCCAATTTATGCGATGGTGTTTGAGTGGGCATGGAGATTAAGAAATAACAACGGAAGACTTTTGAAACTTGTGGTCTATAATAATCCATAGATATTTGTGTGACTAAAAATTATCTCACTAAGGGTAAAATAAGTATTTTAAAGTTAATTTTTTACTAAAATGTAGAAAGATGTCATTCGGTATTTTAAAGTTAAATTGTTAAACATGTCATTCTTTCTGGAATTGACTAAAAAGGGAAGAGTGTCACATCAATTGAGGACAAAGGGAGTAAAATTTAATAATTTTATATTTGCTTGACAGGTTTCAGAAGTGAGTTCACTTTTGGGCAGAGCTGGTACAGTGGGGCTTGGCAAGGCAGTAGATGTGTTGGATACTCTTGGTAGCAGCATGACAAATTTAAACCTAAGTGGTGGCTTTGCATCTAGCATGGCAATCAAGGGAAATAAAATTTCCATTTTGGCATTTGAAGTTGCAAATACAATTGTCAAGGGTGCCAATCTTATGTATGCCCTTTCAAATGAGAACATTAAGCATTTGAAGGAAGTGGTTCTCCCTTCTGAAGGTGTGCAGCTGTTGATATCAAAAGATATGGATGAGCTCTTCAGAATTGCTGCAGCAGACAAAAGGTGTCAAAGAGTCTGAAATAACTTTTGCGTACTTTCATTTTCTTTTGGTTCAAGAGTGAGATAGTTGTTGTAATTTGACAGGGATGAACTGAAAATATTCTCTTGTGAAGTGGTTCGCTTTGGAAATAGTTGCAAAGATCCTCAATGGCACAACTTAGACCGTTACTTTGAGAAGTATTTAAAACTAACTTTAGTCCAGTTTTTCTGCTTTGTTGTTACCACTTCAAAAATGAATATTCACATTATCTGTAGTTCATTCCATTACGTTTAGGTTGGAATCAGAATTGACACCTCATAAACAACTAAAAGAAGAAGCTGAGACTGTGATGCTGCACTTAATGACCTTGGTACAGTATTCAGCAGTAAGTTCCATCTCAGCATCTACACTTCTTGACCTATTCTTTCCCTATTTGTTTCATTTTTTTATTTTTTTTCCGTTATGTAATGCTCCCTCCGTCCCAATTTATCTGAAGTGTTTGACTGAGCTCGGAGTTCAAGAGGAAAACGAATACATTTGAAACTTGTGGTCTAGAATAAGCCATGAAATTTTTAATGGTTGTAAATCATTTCATTAAGGGTAAAATGGGAAGATCGAAGTTAAATTGTTACTAAATATGAAAATAAGTCATTCTTTTTGGACTGACTAAAAATGAAAGAGTGTCACATATTTGGGATGGAGGGAGTAATTTCTTTTGATAATGAAGTATTCTGTTATATAATATATATACATAAGTAGAGTATCTCACACAAAAACATAATTCTTTATGAAGAGCAATAATTCATTATCTCATAGGGTGTTCCAATTTATTTATTTTTTAAAATCCTCGACTTGTACAATGAGTTATTTAACTCTTCAAATGCTATTTTGGTTTTGTTTTTTCCATATGGTCCATATAAGCATTAGAGGATCCCTCCTGAATTTCCACCCGAGTTGCATATTTATATAACCCTATCCGACATCATTCATTCTATTCCCATCATGTTACAAATTCTACACTATAATTGGTCTACCACTTGAAAGTTTAGTATGGATGCATCAGTTCCTGCTTAATGACCACCCATGTTATGATACTTGGATTAGCTTAAAGATTTGTGAATATTTCTCTGCAATTCCAGTAGTTGGAGTAGATTATATGAATCCTCTTTATTATGATCCAATTCATTCTAATTAAATGATTTCTCTTTTGAGACATATTATGGATTTTACATGGATATACACGTTTTTAACCAGAAAACAAAAATTCCTAGTAAAGGTCAGATCTAATATATGTGTTAGAAAAGTAAGCTTAGTCCCAACTTGTTGTTTTTGTCTATATGAGCATGTTGTTCAATTGGTTCTATTTTTACCTAACACTACGTTGATTCTGAGTAGGTATTTTTTGGACAATTTCTTACCTAGTGGTATATGTGGTTCTCTTTTGTTACTGTCAAATTATTATATTGTCATAAATTGTAAACAAGTATCTGGTTCGAGTAAATTGTAATTATTATGATCTTTGCAGGAACTGTACCATGAATTGCATGCATTGGACAGAATTGAACAAGATTGTCGACGTAAAGCCCAAGAAGAGGATACTTCAAATGCTACTCAGAAAGGTCATCTATTCACATATATTCATATTGTGCTCTATCTTTTTTACCTAACTATTTTAAATCAGCAGATCTGCATTAGCTCTAAGTTTATATAAATTATTTCTATACAATGAACTTCCTCCAGTTTCTCATAGCATTAGGAACTTAATCACCAGCATGTTAGGTATTGTGGGCCTAGACAGAACACTCCTGCTTGGGGTTTCCACAGGGTGCTACAAATAGCTTAATGAAGAAATCTTGAACGGGTAGATTCTAGCTACTATTGTTGTTTTCTAGATATGTATTCTGAACATGGTTTAAGACCTGGTTGGCTCAAGTCCACTTTTAATTCTGATGCTGCCATTGAAGTCCTCCTACACCTTCATTTGCAAAAGAGAAGCAAGCTCTATGGATGGAAGTCATAGCTGGAGAATATTGGGAATCAATTAGATTTAGGAACATCTTATTGAATCTGATAACTAATTCAAAAATATAGATATATAGACATCTTACTGATTCTAAACAGCATTGAGGACATTGTTTCCTTGTGGTTACTGTTTGTCGAGACTATTCTGTACTTTTAGTTGGTGTAAAGTTTGTGTAATGTCATGTGATTCTGTGGAGGACGTGAGACTCTTGTTACTTAATCTAGTAACCTTTGTTTACTCTTGCATTTTCTTCTTTTACTTTTGTCTTTAGTATCTGTTTTCTTCCTACTGATTTCTTATATTCTTGTTCTAATATTCCTTTTAACATATAAATATGCAGGAGATAGCCTTGCAATTTTGAGAGCAGAGTTGAAAAGTCAAAAGAAACATGTTAAAAGTTTGGAAAAGAAGTCTCTCTGGTCGAAGATATTGGAAGAGGTAGCAAATTCAGTCCTGCTTTATCTTTTACTTTGATCTTAAATTTGATACTGGTAATGTGGTATCTAGTTTCTACTTACTGCACAAGATGGGTGGTCTGTTTAAGATAAATTGTCGAGGTTCCTTTCAAATTTCAATTGACTATGCTAACATCTGCTTTGCCATAATTGAAGGTGATGGAAAAGCTTGTGGACATTGTCCACTTCCTCCATTTGGAGATCCATGCTGCGTTTGGCAACACTGGTAATGCTTTGGAAACTTCAAGTTAACTTTTTATCATGATTCTTGGATCATTGTTGTCTGTCTATATCGTGATTAACTTTAAGATTTACATTTTGCTTGTGTCAATTGCTCGTTTAGTTTTAAGTGTAAACAACAATTTGTTTCTACATTATAGACTAGAAAATTAGCACGTCCTGCTATTCACTAGGTGAGTAAAGATCTGTTTTACCAACGGCTACCTATCAATTTTATCTGTTATGTACAAACAGTTACTGTTGCTGATGCACTTGTGGTGATCAAGGGAAATCATAATCTAGGGTGAACTATGAGTTATTGGACTTTATTATGCAACTAAGAGAGTCAGAAGTCATTGTCATGGCAGAACAATCCATGCTTGTTTGTTATTGCCTATGCTTATATTACAGCTCATAATACTGATTCATTTGTTCCTATAAGGAAGGTATATTTTGTTTTATAAGGCAGGAACAGACAAAATCAATCGAAACAGTTAAATATTTTTTTAACTCGTATTCTATAGGTGCTGAGCGTTTAGAGTTAAATCATTTCTTTCATGTCTTCAATTTGTTTTTGAGTGACTGAATTGTACAATTTTTGACCTGACTGCTATAGTTTTGCCAAACCTTGCAGATGGAGACCGACCAATAAAAAACAACCATCAGAGATTAGGATCTGCTGGTCTTGCATTACATTATGCAAATATCATTACTCAGATTGATACGCTTGTAAGCATCTCATGCACATACAATTATTAGAGAATCAGCATTTTTGACGCTATCATTTAATCTTTTGATTTCATTCATTTCCTTAATGGAAATGTGGAATGAAGTTGATATCTTTTCCTCCATTAAGCTAAAATACTTTTTTTGTTTCTCGTCATAAATATATCAAGCATTTATCTTCCTTGTAAATCATCATCTTAATCCCAATAGATATTCTCTCATCTCTTTATATGTTTCATAAAGCTGTATGCTCTAATATCTATCAGGAGTCACAATAAAGAATGGAGGTCTATCAATTGGACCAAAAACAAATGCTGCAAGAACTGCCACAGTGAAAATACTCAAATTGCCATTGTCTTTGTGAATCTCATATCATACTTAGAGTTTTAAATCGATAGCTAGAACTCCCAAGATCAGGTGAATTGTTCATGTGAAGATAGCAGTACTTTAAGGTCGTGATCCACTATAGAAGGCATTTGAAATCTTACTCTCAAGTGTTTTCATGGTTTTCATCATCTCACTTCCTGTTTTAGTATTGTATTTTTTTTATTGAAGAACTCGAAGCATTAGTAGGTGGGTTTATTATATTAACGTAGGCATTTTTTTTTTTCTTTTTGACTTGAATTTGATGTTTGACTTCGTTTGTTTTTTTTTTGAAAAAAAAACATGTAATCTTTTCTATGTTACCCAAACTTTATGGTCCTCATGTATAGCTTGTAATCTTTTCTTTGTTACCCAAACTTTATGGTATGCCTCATGTTCGGGTCTTGGGGACCTGTAAATATTTGGAAGTCAATTGTTACTCACTTAGCTGGAACGTAGATTAGTTCAAATGAGATTTTTTGGTAACCCAGCCATAGTTGTGGTGCCAAAGCTATTTTTATGAGTTATATTTCTAATAAATATTCTCACTAGGCAAGCTAGATACATTGTATGAGAATTTTTATGAGAAATGCTTACTCTCTATGTTTAGGCGGACTCTTCAAAATCCCTGCCGCACCCATGCTGACACGACATGGGTGTGGGTGTGGGATCCATAACTGATTTGGTCAACTTATCTTGGGTACTTTGACCACATTCTAGACCGAGAAGTATAGATTGATTGGGTATTTAGTTTGATTTATGGGTTTATGTCATATATATATATGAGAACGCTTTTCTATTACGTGAGATAAGAATAAAATATTGGTGTTTAGAAGAAATGAAGTTTTATTAGTTTTAGTTCTATAACTTTAACTAATCGATATATTTACTTTTTATGTCGTAATAAACATTTATTGGTCATATCCCTGCACCCGTATCCGAACTTGGATTCATACCCGAATCCTAAAATTTATGTGATGAAGAATCCAACCCTTAGATCCGCATTCATGTCCGAGCAGCATAGCAGTTACTGTAGTACCCTAAATTCGGGTGTTTCTCCATTTTAGCTCTCTTTCTTCAGTCAGTAGAGGTGCGTAAGTAATGGAATCATACTTCTTACAGTCTCACAATCGTGCTGAAATTGTAACAAATTGGTATTCTGGATTAGTAATGTTGTCAAATTGTATGAAAAATATTTGTAAAATTATGTTAGTTGTTGACATTTCTAATCAGAAACATAAAGTGAGTATCATATTTTATATGATCAGGTCACACGATCCGGTTCGGTGCCCCCAAATACAAGAGATGCTTTATACCAAGGGTTGCCACCAAGCATTAAGTCAGCTTTGCGATTCAAATTACAATCCTTCCAGCTCAAGGAAGAGGTACTCTTTATTTTGTCTTTCAAGGGTTTTTTGTGGGGTATCCTCAAGTTTCTGCCTTCTAGGCCGTTGAATGTTAGTAATACTCCAGATACTCGTATTGTGCAGTTAACTGTGCAACAAATCAAGGCTGAAATGGAGAAAACGCTGCAGTGGCTTGTTCCCATGGCAACCAACACAACCAAGTAAAACATCAATTTCCTAGTAATATATTCTTCAATTACAGCTTTCCAGTGATTCTTCATATGTTTCTTAGTCCAAAGAGGCTTTTCTGGTCAGCTATATTATATCAGTGGGTACTCTAAATTAATTCTAATTTGCGTTTTCTTGAGACTGGTGTTCCGATAGGCGAGGGATGTGAAGCCAGATCGTACTAAAAACAAAGATTTGTTTAAAGAAAATGATAGATTTCATTATTCATTGGGGTTGTATGCTTGGAAGTTATCTTTCTTTTTCTCTTGTAGATTTTAAATGAGCTAAATTGAGCAATGTTAAATAAGGGCAATTGCATGAAGAATGCTATATTGTTTGCCCATATAGTATATTTGGATTAGAAAAAAATAAAATCATGTAGAAGAAAGGAAAGCAAAAGAGTGTCTTGTTTCTGTGTTTTGGTTTTGATGGTGAAAGAATGTAAAAAAGAGTTGTTTCTTATTAGATTCCTTGATGTGCTTATGTTTCAGTTCCTTGGCTAAAGATCAAGTGTAGTATCTCATCTTATCAGTATAGCATCCTTATTTTTCTCCTTAATAACTCAGGCCTTTGGCCTACTAAGGAGTTGCATTGGAGTTTTCTTCCCTCAACTTCTGTCCATTTTGTGTGAAAAGGTATATGTGTTATTAAACTATCCTCTCCGTCTCCTTTTTTCTGATGTAGATCCACTTCCTTTACTCTTACTTTACAGGGCCCACCATGGGTTTGGATGGGTTGGAGAATGGGCAAATACAGGGTGAGCTCAATTATAAGAAACTTGATCTTTACTGATTGAACCAATTTTATGGCAAGTATTTATATTCATTTGGTCTGAAATGAACAGGAAACCTGCTGGCCAGACTGATCTACTTCGAATTGAGACACTATATCATGCTGATAAGGAGAAAACCGAAGCTTATATTCTTGAACTGGTGGTGTGGCTTCACTATCTTGTCACTCAGTCGAGAAGTTCTACAAATGGCGGAATCAGATCTCCAGTGAAATCTCCATGCTGTTACCCTAATCAAAAGATGAATCAGTTAACACACAAGCCAAGTTCTCCATCTTCCACATTAACAATTGAAGACCAAGAGATGCTTCGAGATGTAAGCAAGAGAAAACTGACACCCGGAATTAGCAAGTCCCAAGAATTCGATACTGCAAGAACTAGGTTGAGCAAGTTCCACAGGCTGAGTAAGAGTAGTAACCATTCCCCTATACGTGAAACCAAGAAGGACCCCTTTCCCATCAGGAGACCGTCTTCTGTTCCAGTGATCAATTTTGACATTGATCGACTCAAAGCTTTGGATGTCATTGATAGAGTGGACACAATCCGAGGGACATAATGGTAAACTGATATAGCTGGGTTGGCAGAGAGGGGATCCTTTATTTGAGGCATCATTTTCTGCTGCATTTGGTTATCTTCTTTATGCTAATGGCTGCCTTTCTGCATGAGCCAATCATTTTCCTCTGCTGCCATTGTATTATGGCCTAGTTTGTGATGGGGAACCAGATATCAGAATAGCGTTCAAAATCTGCTATCTGTTCTGGTGCAAATTTTCTGGTAAATTTAGGGTACTATGATGAGTGAAAGTATTCTGGCCTGTTTTGGTATTGTCTGGTATCTTGAAACCTCTGTGCTTGCAAGAGCTGGTGGATAGGTTTGATAGAGATTTGAGCTTTTTAGGGGGAGTGAATGAATGTGACTGCTACAATTCCATCATCATATGTACATAATGTTCTATTTATTTTAACTTAATAATCAAAAGCTTGTTCTTTGTTTCTCCTATATTGGTCCTTGCTCCTTTGTTCCTTATGAATGGAGTGTTTTGAGAGTATTTCTTTGCTTACCACACTGTACCTGTCTTTTCTTCTTGTTTTTTGTCTAACAAAGATAAATCGCTTGTCTACCTCAACATCCATAGAATATCCTTCGTATGTCTAATTTATATAACTCACTTTCTTTTTTAGTTAGTCCTAAAAGAGTGATACATTTTTATATTTAGTACCAACAATTTAACTTTAAAGTATTAATTTTATCTTTAATAAATTTATTTATAGTGACGCAAACATTTACTCCATCCGTTTTAAAAAGAATGACCTCATTTCCTTTTTAGTTAGTTTTAAAAAAAATGACCTCTTTTCTTTTTTTGGTAATATTTTAATTTCAGTTTTTCACGTGGCATGTTTAAGATCACAAGATTAAAAGACAATTTTGTACATTTGACATAACTTTAATTTAGGACCTCAAGATTTAAGTCTTCTTTATTTTTTTAAACTCCATATCAAGTCAAATTAGGTCATTCTTTTTTAAACGGAGGGAGTACTTATTTATATAAACCAAAAATTTCAAAAGTTAATCTATCTTTCTTAAATTTAATATCAAGTCAAACTACATCACATGAATGTCGCATAAATTAGGATAATGGAGTAACATTTGTATGATTCTTTAAAATTGTGTGGGGTTACACACACAAAATGTGTGCACATACCAAGTAAAATAGGTGCATAGACAAGGGTGGATTTGGAGAGTCGATAAATATTACAAAGGTTAGATTAGTTGTTGAGGAGGTTCAAAATTCACTCAAAGGCTTTAAGTTCAAATTTCAAGCATTATATTTTTTGAACCCTAAATAGTCCACCTTTTAACTAGAAGTCTCAAGCGTAAAAATAAAATAAAAATCTACCCTAAGAAAACAACAACACAAAAAAAAGAAACTCTATTAAAGCTAACGGTCACTTTTTCAAGAATTCATTTAAAAAACACAACCCTCTTATCCCTCTGTCTTTGTAACAAATCCTCTCTGTCTCTTTCTCTTCTCTCTCCCATGGCGGAAAAGCAAGAATCTTTGGGAAAACCCAATTCGCAGAGTGAAGAAGAGAAGAAGATTCCAGTGTTTACAGTGCTAAAGAATGGCGCCATCCTCAAGAACATCTTTCTTCTTGACAATCCCCCGGCCACACATGTTGCAATCACAGCAAATCAAGAATTTGAAGAGATTTTGGTAGTTGGAAGACACCCAGATTGTAACATTGTATTGGAACACCCAAGCATTAGCAGATTTCACCTCCGAATTCACTCTAATCCTTCTTCTCATTCCCTCTCTGTTATTGATCTGTCTTCGGGTAACTCCTAAATCAAACTCTGCCTTTGAGAATTTTTTCTTGCTGTTTCAGTATTTAGTATGTAGATTGCTTGATTTTGTATGAGTTTATCACAATTGAGTCTGAGGTCAGCATACCAGAAAGATAATACTCTTTTTGTACAAATGTGACACTTTCCTTTTTAGTCCGTCCCAAAAGAAGGTTATTTTTCTATAATTAGGACGATTTTAAAATCTAAAAGTGAAATTTTACGACAGTTTTTTCTTAGTCTTGCATATTAGGGATTTTTATGAATGTATTATTGTTCCTTGAAAATCATTTTCTCTTGACTAGACAAGAAATCCATGAATTCACATTTCTTTGTATTGTTTCTCAAGTTTCTCACTATGATTTGTTGCTGCTTCAGTCCATGGGTCATGGATTTCTGGAAACAAGATTGAACCAGGGGTTCGAGTTGAGTTGAAAGAGGGTGATAAGATGAAGCTAGGAGGTTCAAGAAGGGAATACATGCTGCACTGGATTCCAATAAGTCGCGCATATGATTTGGAGAATCCATTTGTAGCTCCACTAGGTGAGGCAGAACCATTCAAAGAAATGGATGAGAAAGAACATCAGGTGAGCTGTAGTAGTAGTATACACCTGTATGTTTTCAACTATTTTGTCCCCTTAGTGTCTAATTTATCATATATTTTTTCTAGGATGAGAATGGCTTTGCTCTTCAGAATGAGGGTGATGATTTGGTGCAGGATCAAGATTCATCATTTTCTTGTTCGAGTTTGTTGCCATACATTAAATGTCCAACTCCGTCAGCTCCTCCAATGCCTGAGGAGATGAAGTCCTCATTTCCCTATGGTGATGAGGAAGTAAACATAAATCCACTTGAGAAAATACATGGAGAGAGTGAAATCAGTTTGCTGCAGCCTGCTTACGAACCTGACCAAGAAAACAGCAGTCCGCGAGCCCTTCTTGTCTCAGGAGGGTTCCGAACAGAAAATGCAGATAGTACTCCAGTAAGATCTCAGCAAAGATGTTTGAACATTTGGTCTAGACGGGGAAAATGTTCCAGTGTTCAGATTCAAACTGGTCGAGATAGAGCTTTTATTGAAAGAGTTGACATTGATACTGAAGTTCACACACTTGATCATGAGAAGGTTGCAATGGAATCAGTTTTCAATGATCCTTTTTCTAGTGGAAACAAGGATGAAGATCATGCCTTCACTCCAGACAAAGAGAACCATGTTCCTAGTTCTCTCTTACTTGGGTCCGAGAAGAACTCATGTCTTACTGATGGACAAACTACAAAACCTATGCTTTCTTGTTGTATGGATGAGAATGGTGAAGAGAATTTTACTCTGGACAAAGTGGATTTTTCCGCAAACACTCATTCACCAAGGTCAATGAAGAAGATGAGCTGTTCAGAACAAATTAAGAATCCAAAATCTTTGAGATCTTCCCCAATGAAAGAGACTTTTGATTCCATACTCACACAAGCTGAAGGTCTTGAATATTACACAGAAAATGTCGGATCATCTACAATTCCCCCAAATATGAGTAAGAATAGTGAACAAATTTTCACTCCAGATAAAGAGAATATGACACCTGATAGTTATTCAATGAGATCAATAAAGAAGGGAAACATGGAGGAAGTAAAGCAACGAAAACCATTTGCGAAAGAAAATTTGAATGACAAAGTTCTTGAAGAGAAAATATCAGCAAGTCTTTCTTCTAGAAATAAGGCAAGAATGGAGGTAACCATGCTGAAGAACAGAACAGATAGAGTACCATTTCAACCTCTGCTTGTGACCAACTCCCCCAACAAGACCAAATCAGAATCTCCAGAACGGAAGGTCAAGTTGAATGCTAAACCAGTCAAGTGTCAAGAAATCATGGAGGCATACCCCTTTGCTGTAAGTTCATTGACATGCTTCTTATGTGAAATAACTTTAAGATTTCTAATCTATCGTTAAAACAATATCCACAGAATAACAATGCCAGGGAAGAGAAAAGAAGGTGGACCATGGTAGTGGATATCACCTCTTTGTTAAACAAAGAGTCAAGAAAAGCTTTGCAGCTTTTGCAAGGTCTCAAAGGGACTTGCCTGATAATTCCCAGAATTGGTAATGAACTTACTTTAGCACTCCCTCAGAAAAGTTCCTAGCATCCTCAAATATTTCAGTAGCTTTTCTTTCCAAAACCGCTTTACGTGATCTTTATCTATTCCTTGATATTAGTCTTAAGAGAACTGGATTACATGAAGAGACGTGCCAGCTTTTTCAGAAGAGCAACAGAAGTATTTGCAGCAATAGACTGGATAGATGATTGCATGGTAAATGCAAAATCATGGGTTCATGTGCAGAGTTGTGTAGAGGAAACAAGGCCTGTGGCACCAACTCCTCCTGCAACTGCACCACCGTATTTTTTCAATGAGGAGAATGGCATCTTTCCAGTCGGCTCAGTTCTATCCTCTCCACATTGTGGTCTAGCGGAAATTGTTTCACCCACAGCAGACGATCATATCCTTGAATATGCCCTCCTCTTCAAAAGAACTAACAGAGATGGACAACTTGTTCTCCTTAGCAATGATCTTACTATGAAGATCAAGGCCATGGCAGAAGTAAGACCACAACAACATGTCAACATATCCTCCCTTCCGCATCCCACTACACCCTTTAGAAAACAAGACTGACATTTATTTTTGTTTATTGATTGGCAGGGTATAATCTGTGAGACAGCAGAAGATTTCCAAGAGAGTCTGGTGAACCCATTCTCTGAGAGGTTTCTCTGGAAAGACAGCTCTCCCAGGGGAAGCACTTGGTCATGTGTGGATGACTTTGTTCTTGGACCTCTAAGGAAGACATCAAAGTCAGGACAAGCAGCAAAAGGCTTGAAGCTGATATTGCTTCATAATTCTCATTATAGGCAAATCTGTTCAGGCAGCACAGTTAGCTAGGCAGAGACTCACCCTTAAGGAAGCTGCTTGCTCCATAATTCTATCATAGGCAAATATGTTCATCCAGCTGAACCATCTAACTGAGCCTAGTTCCCCCTTCTTATCAAAGATGTCAAAGATGAAATCAGATCTTATGACCACATCTAGACATGTAAATGGTCATTGTTTTTGTCTTTTGAAACTTCTAGTTTTTCATTGCAATGTAATTGATTCTAGATGATTCACAGATTTTCTCAATGAAATCAGGTAACGTTGTGAAGCTTTTGTACATGTATCTATATCTGTAGTCCAATATCTTCAAAAATAAATTCAATGTTAGTTTTAGTTCAGCACTTTGTTAAATAGTTGTTTAAATCTGAATCCAAATTCTCTTGTGAAACTAATTAAGGAGAAGTTCTGTTAATGAAGTCTGTTTGTAACTAAAAGCAGATTAATAAAAAAATATTCTGATATTGTTGACTTGGGATTACAGACTTGCCAAGTACCTAGTCGAAGACAGATATAACATTTTTAAGCAGTCAAAAAGAGCAATGCACACTAATGAAAGACGTCATTTATTCACAAAGAACTGACATAATAAGAAAACTAGACAGCATTAAACCAAAGACAAATTCACTTGAACTATTCCAGTGTAGTAGAACCTATGTTTTTTCCAGCCTTACGGGGGTAATTACATGAACCTGACAGTAGAAAAGAGAATGAGTTTTCTTGGTCCTCAAATGGTGGTTGAGGAAACTCCTGCAGTTCGTTAAGCTTGCTAGTTTCAAAGTTCAAAGATGAGAAATAACTGTCAGGATTATCCGTACTCCCTTTTACATTCATCGTATTTTGAAACCCACTGTCATTCTGAACATTTACCTCAAAATCTATATTTCCAGCCTTTGTAGTTGCATCATTGGTTTGGCCTTGATCGGATGTCGGAGCAAAACCTTTGGTTTCATCTAGAGGAATTGCAGGTGTGTGTCCTTGGAAAAGGGAAATGTGCCCGAAAAGCTTGTCTTTCCTGGAAAAGGTTGTTCCACAAGAACAAAGCCATTTATCTTTACCACAATGTTTCTCATGTGTTCTAAGATCTGCAATAACTGAAAATTTCTTCAAATTGCACCTACTACAAGCATATCTTTTCTCACAGTGGGTTCTTCTGTAATGGTTTTTCACACATAAGATACTCTTTAGTGGCTGAAACTTTTTGTGCTCTTTATTGCGCTTGCAACCAACACAAGGACAGGAATACCTTTTAATAAGCGTCGTCCCAGAGCTGGAATCCTTGTGAGGCTTTGCAAGAGCAGCTGAAGTTTTGTATTCATCCCCATGACCCCTCATGTGCATCCGCAAATTGGCATCTCTCTTAAATCCCTTCCCACAAATTGTGCAAAAGTGAGTGTGAGGTGCAAGAATTTCCTCTTTCTCCAGCTGCAGAATCTCGTAGGAACCAGGAGGGAGGTTCTCTTCCTCATGGGGTTCATCTTCATCTTTCGCCTCATGTTCATCAACAGAACAATCTCCCATTTGATCAACATGGTTGGTCTGATCTTTCGCCTTAGTTGCATTAACATTACATGTCAGAGCACCGACATTAGTACCTGTTTCAGAAGGAACGGAGGCACCACCAAACTGCTCGAGTTGCTTGGTAGGTGGATTCGCTTGATGCTTCACGGTTGGAAGAAGACTCCCTGCAGTTGATATCAATTGAATAATAATAGAGGTAAGATCAGTTGTTATTAGCTGTTGCTGCTGAATTGAAAGGTCACTTCCCTGAATCCCAGCTAGACTTCTGTGGTCAACAATTATACGCACCAACTCCCGGAGTTGATGAATCTTTTGTTCAAGAAAAGACATACTTCTAAGCATGGCTCTTGGATCCCATTCTTTTATTCCAGTAACATCATGATTATCACTGCTTTGATTAGCCTGTTGTTCCATGCGATATGCGTTTTAGATTGCGAAATTTGTTGCTCAATCCTAGTCTGGTGATCCGGAAATGAGTGTAGTTAGTTATTTGAGAAAATTAGTTAAAACTTTCTATTCTGTTCATAATCCCAAATCAAGATATTTATACACTTTAAGTGCTTTGAAATTTAAAGAAACTAAGATAGAGAGACGTGCCGTCTGTAAGCAAACTGTGCACATTAAGAGAAGAGGAGAGATGTTCGCAATTACTACCACAAGAAAGCCGTCTCCTATCTTCTAACAGAAATTCCTAACCAAGTTCATTGAAACCTACATTTAATTTCTCCACTAGAAGCTAATTTCCATAAACTAAATGACAGCATCCCCATCTAACATCCTACCCCCACCCTCAGACCAACCTCCAACAGAAAAGTAAATTACATAGAAACAAAGATTTCAAAACAAAATCCTGAAAACCCCCCCATATATGCTCTCTTTATTTACTCATCGAACTCACATAAAAATTCAATCTTTCTCCAAAATGATACTCTGTTACAAGTTGATCAACAAAGTAAGTATTTCTTTCACCAAAACATCACAAGATCCAACTACTACAACAACAACATACCAAGTGTAGGCCCAGTGTAATGAACCGTAAAGTGGGATCCGAAGAGGATAGAATGTACACAACAACAACATAACCAGTGTAGTCTCACAAAATGGGGTCTGAAGAAGATAAAGTGTATGAGATATTGTTTTCTATACACCCTCGACTCAAGAAAAAACAATCCAAACAACAGAGAACAATATGATATTCGAATAACAAACAGTAACAAAAATGGAAGGATAGGGGCAATACTACGAACAACTAATATGAATGGACAACAAGACTAAGCCCTAATAAATCCACCAACAGATGAAATCCAATCAATAAGAAGCAAAAGTAATGAAGACAAACCAGATTAAAGATGCTCTTTTTCCCCTGCTATTTTAACTGAGTGGGATTACATAGCAAGAAAAGGGAAAGAAAGCAAAAGGGTCGGTTTTACATGTATGAGGATAAGCAACGGCAACAACCAGTGACGAAGTCAACATTTTCAATAAGAAGGTTTAAAATCAGAAAAAATAGATACACAAAGTAGTCGAAGATTTGACATCTACTATATATCTAAAAGTTTATTTTAATCAGATATAAATTATATAATTTTTCGCCGAAAGAATTCGGATTAATGGTAAGGCACTGCCAACAACTAATGTCTATTCTGAAATTAATGGATCCCACTTACTTTGTTGCTAGTAAAAGTTAGCCATCACCAACTTTGGCTTTTTGTGAAGAAAATATTAAAATCAACTGTCAAATCAAGAATACTGTTAGCCTGCCCACTCCATTCAACACACCGTCGCTCCCCACCACCACTACATGCATGCACACGGCACAGATTTTGATAAACTTAGGGGTCGTTTGGTAATTAGATAAAGCAAGTCTTATTCATATATTAAAGTCCGTATAACTTATACATGTTTGGTATGTGGATAAAAAAGTTATTCATGTATATAATTAGTAGGTCTAACCCATCGGTGGCCCCCTAAATTTGGCACGATCTTTCACTTAGACACATTAACTAGGCTTTGTTCATTTTAGACACCTCATGTCACGCCTAACTGTGTCAATTTGACACTTTCTGCTGAAATGGCATAGCAAGTGTGATACACTCACTAAATGCGCGTGAGAGCCTCATTTTACCAAATTTTAATTTTTTTTCTTCTTCTACCCCATTTTTTGGCTACCATTTTCCAAGCTTAAACTCTTTCTATGGTGAAAAAAATTTGACGATGTCACAAACAAAAAGTGAATTCTAGCGCCCATAAATTTTAAGCTTAAATACTTTCACTTATTTTGTTGTCCTTCTTCCTCCTCAAAATAATTTGAGAAAATCAACATAAATTTCAAGAAGAAAAAAACACTCAGAAATGGCAAGAAATCATATTTTCAATTATCAAATCCTACATTCACAACAAACAATTTTAGCGTTCCAATCCATTTGTATGTCTTCTCACATCATAATCACAGAAAAAGTCCAAATAAAAAAAAAAGCTTCTTCTTTTGACACATTTGGGTGGGGGAGGGTCGGGGGT
>NW_006239083.1:340731-389550 GCF_000226075.1 Solanum tuberosum | reverse complement strand
AAAAAAAAAAGCTTCTTCTTTCGACACATTTGGGTGGGGGAGGGTCGGGGGTGGTGGTGGGTGGAGAGAAGAAAATCTGGGTGAGAGAGAGGGGTTGGGGTTTGAGGTGGGGGTGGGTAGTAGAGAAGACAATTTGGGGGTGGTGTGGGTATAATTTTCTTTTTATTAAAAGTGTTTTTTTTTAAAAATTATTTAGTTAAAGAAATGCCACATGTCAATGAGTCATTGGTAGTTTTTTTCCTACTCAAGATTCATCATTTAATAAATTATATATATATGCCACGTGTCTTTATTTAATTCGTCACTTTGACACGTCATCAGCGAGTGTGTTACACACACCTTACAAATTTGGCAGATTATCGAAAAAGTGTCAAATTGACACAGTTGGGCGTGACATGAGGTGTCTAAAATGAACAAAGCCTAATTAAGGTGTCTAAGTGAAAGATCGTGCCAAATTTAGGGGGCCACCGATGGGTTAGGCCTAATTAATACCATGTTTGATTGATGGATAAGAAAAAAAGTTATTCATGTATATAATTAATACGATGTTTGGTAAGTGGATAAGAAAAAAAGCTATTCATTTATATAATAATATATCGTTTGGTAGGTGGATAAAAAAAATTTATTCATGTATAAAATTAATATGACGCTTGATTAACAATTTTGAAATTTGCATAATTAATACATATATATATTATGGGGAAATTTGTGTATTATTTATGCGGGATAGAAGGTGAAATAATTAATATGTGTATACCTAATACATGGATAAAAAGTTAAAATGACAATATTACCCTTATCACTCTCACTTAACTATTTTCATTACTCTCACTTAGCTATTTTCTTCTTCTACCTAATTAAAGAAATGTTTTAATTTAAATACAAAATTAAAAGAAGGAAAAGGTATAATTGTAAAGAAATGTTTTAATTTTAAAAATATACTAATTTTTTAAATAGAAAAACAACATTCAAAGGAATAATTTATGCATAACTAAACCATGCATAATACTTGTATAACTTATACTCGCATAATTGATACCCACATAATTAATACTTTCATAACTAATACTCATATTATTAATATTTGCATTACTAATACATGCATAACTAATACACACATTACTAATACATGTATCACTCTATCCAGCTATCAAACGACCCCTTGGGGGGGAGGGGGGGTTGTTTATGCGTGTTATATGAAATCATGATTTTAATTTGAGGGCATCTCCAACCTTATACTCTATTTTACTCTACAAATATTGAGTTCTCTGTTTCTCGACAATCAATTCCAACTCAATTCTCTATTTTACTCTCTAAAAAAAGAATTTTCTTCTCTATCCTCAATATTATATTACTCCCTCCATACCAATTTATGTGACACTTTTCAGATTTCAAAATTCAAACAAGTTTATCTTTGACTGTAAATTTCTCATATATTTTTTAAATAATTTGAATTGTCAATTATTGTAACTAATAGTACTTTTTATTTATAGATATATAATTTCATTTCAAAAAATTTGAAGATTCCATGCGCAAATTCTCTATCAAACTTAAATTGTTTGACTCTCGAAAAACGAAAAAGTGTCACATGAATTGAGACAGAGGCGATATTATTTCTATTTCATTCTTATTTTGTTATTTCATAATATACATCCTTTCTATCTTTTTCCCAAATAATCACTTTATATAAATTTTATTTTTTCAATTTTTTACTCAATATAAAATTATATTTTATTCTAAATTTTTAAATAACATAAATTGTAAGAAAATATTATATAGTATACAAGTTAATGGACAAATTCAAATAAATGTGAAATACAAATATATAAACACACAACTTTAAAAATTATTACGTTGCTCTCATAAATGCTCTACTAATGCATTACGGAGTTCAAAATGAGCATTTTTGTCCTTAAATTATTCTTTTTATATATCTAGCTAAAAATTGTTCAAATCGGATATTTTCATCTACCACCATTTATGTCGTTGGAGTTGGAGTCTCTACGACATCTTGACTTGGTGCATTAAGATCACGTTCATCCTCGATTATCATGTTGTGCAATATAATACATGCAATCATTATATCATGTAGCGTTTTCTTTCTCCAAAAACATGACGTCCTGCAATAATTACAAAACTCCGAATGCATGTTCAAAAATTAATAATAATTATATTACTGACGAAAATTGGAAAAAAAATTGAAATATTATTAATTCGAGATGAAAGTAGTATATATTAAATAATATATATTTAAAAATATTATATTACATTTAAAAAGAATTATCAAGATTAGACATTTAATTAATGACATTATATGTAAAATAATATATTAATTAGAAAATAATAATTAAATATTGAAAAAAATGAGAATTGAGTGAATATTTAGCTCTCTAAAAATGAAGAATGGAGTCTAAAATAAAGAGGGTTGAAATTCTCATTCTCTATTTTACTCTCCAAATATAGAGAATGAAGAGTAAAATAAAGGTGGATTGGAGATGGTCAGAAGGTGAAGTTTTCTGTTTGTACATATACGTAGCACTTTCAGAGGAAATTTTAATGGTCATGATGAAAGTATTGGTTATGACTGAACAGCCAGATAAAAGGACATGGACATACATTAAAAAAATCGTATATAAGAAAGTATTAGGTGAGATACGATTGACATTTGAAAAGTGTCATTGTCATGCAATTGGGGAAAACTAACAATGAAAATCTTATTGATTGTATTCATAGGTTCTGTTGAATAAGCAACGAGATGACAATCACCATACATATTGTGAGACACAAATGATGATTCAAGCTAAATTTCCATGGGGTTGAATCCTAACAGGGAGACCATTGAGAGGTACAGGTGATGATTGATAAATAATTTTTTCATGTGGAACCAATTTCTCTAACTTGAAATTGGTAACAACATTATACATAAACACTAGAATTTCCAATCTTGCATATTCTTTTCCTGGACACATTCTTGGTCCTCCACCAAATGGTACAAAAGTGTATGGTGCTGGTCCACTTCCTTCAAATCTACAAGGGTCAAATTTTTCTGGCTCTGGAAAATATTTTGGATTTTTGTGTGTTGAATACACATTCCAAAATGTCTGTCCAATATATAAACATAATTAGAAAACAAAATTAACTGACTTTAAGTGATCATTTGAGATATTATCTCGAAACGTACCTTCCATCCTTTTGGTATAGTAAATCCTCCAAATGTGAAGTCAGTAATTGCTTCTCTAAAAGCACCTTGAGCTGGTGGCATTAGCCTAATTGCTTCACATGCTACATTCCATGAATACTTCATTTTCTGGATATCATCCCAATTTAGCAATTCTCCTTCACCTTTTGACTTTCTAATTTCCATTTGTTCTATTCCAAACACACACACAAAAAGAAGAAGATGATATATAAGTCCTTAGAACGTATATATTCACCGTTAGTATAAAAGCAACGTAGGTTTACCATCAGTATAGAGAGTAAAGTGTACACAGACATATTACTCTTACCTCGTGGAGGTAGAGATGTTCTTTTCGAGAGACTCTCGGCTTAGATGACAATCATAAGGTAATTATAAATAAATCTTAATTTTAAGCATTACTTGATAACTTCATAAAAATAGTAAGTCATTAACTTGTTATTTCATATTGATAGTGTAATAAAATCTTTAAAATTGTCAGTCATTAACTAACATATATATATATATATATATATATATATATATATATATATATATATATATATATATATATATATAAGTTATATACATCAGCAACACAATGAAATGAATTTTTCATATCATTTATGTAATTTAACATGTTATAATAAAGTACTCACTATTTGTTTTAGATTACAAATCAATTTACTATAAGAATAACTAAAATTATCAACGAAAAAATTGGTTACCAACAAAGTAGGATCCCTTGATAAACGGAATCCAATTAGTTACAAGTTACCTTTATAATTATATTTTAAGTGATCTGATTATCTGCATGTGCATAAAACTATCAAAACTATAAAGAATTAGTACCTTTATAAACCTCGTTAAAGATTTTTGGAAGCTCAGCAAGATATTTCAAGACAAAAGTGATAGCAGCACTTGTAGTATCATAGCTTGCAACAAGTAACCCTATAATATTATTGTAAATCTCTGCATCATTCATAAATTGACCATTTTCATCACTAAAACTTATAAGTCGAGACAACAAGTGATCACTATGATTATTTTTCTCATTGATCTTCCTCTCCTTAATAATCTTCATAAGCTCCTCACGCACCATTTTTCCCCCTTTTATCGCGCGATTATAAGGCGTACCGGGTAAATTAATTGGCACGGTAAACATCCCGGACGTTACAAGAATGAAAGGGTCCGATAACTTTTTAACGTGTTGAAAATCCTCTATTGATAGGAATAATTTGCAAGCTAAGCCGAAAGTATATTTTTTGACTAGAGGATAAATTTTGACTTCTTTGAAAGGGACCCATTCTTGTTTTAAGTGATCACGAGCCATGGAATCCATAAAAGGGATGTATTGTTTGAGATTTTCGGGTTTTAGGATCTCAAGAAGGAATCCACGATTTGAAAGAGCGATTTTTTTAATAGAATTTTGAGATTGAGATTGAGTTGGGCAGAGGAGTGGTTTGGTTAGAGACTGTGGCCACCATGTGGTAAGAAGTTTGTTTTCATTCGAAAACAAGAACTTGTTACCACTAGAGCCACAGAAAATTGCGATTTTTTCGCCGAAGAGGGAGGTTTTAAAGACTTGTGATGAGTGTTTTTCCATTCTTTCATGGATGAATTTTTCTGGGGATGATGAGTAAGCCATGTCAATGTTTTCTCCAAGAATTGGCCATCCATATGAGCCTGGTGGAAGATTTGTGTGTTTGTTATTGGAGTAATTGCCTTTGAGAATGAAGAAAATGAGATAGAGAGAAATGTAAAGAAGTGCAAATGCTAGTGAATAAAGAATAAAGGGATCCATTTTTTGAGATAGTGTCTTTACACAAATTCATTTTATAGGACTATGGTTGTGTACAAATTTGAACCGAAAACCGAATCAAACCACAAATTGAGTTAAATCGAAAAACAAATTTGACTAATGATTTGGTTTGACTTGGTTTGGTATTGGAAAAAAAAATCTGACTATACTTAGGTTTGTTTGGTTTTAATTAAAAAAAGTCAACCCGAGACCAAACCAACCCAACATTATATATATAATTTTTAAAATTTATTTTATACATAAAAGTGTTTACTTTGATGTAATTTCTAAATATTACTTATACGTTTTCATAATTTTTATCTTTTAACATATTTTTTCAAGTTTTTTGAGACTTGACATTTTGAATGGTCCAATAAAAGGTTATAGTCCATAGATATTAGTAACTTTAATAAAGTTCAATTCGAAATCAAATCAATACTAATACTAATAAAATAAATTAATTCAACACTAAGAATGACAATAATGTTGAATATTTGTTCTTTAGTTTTAAATTGATTTAGACATTTAAAATACAAAATCTAATTTTAATTTTTCTTTAATGTTTAATCATGTAATCAATACTTATTTTAGCAAGATTTAGTACTTTTAAATTATGATCATTTTCATTATGATTTATCAATTTGCAATATTTATTTTATATGATTTCATTATTATTTTTTATTGAATATTTTAGTATCATCACTAATCTCATATTTTGTGTTATTTTATTAAGAAACACCTTAGATAGTTGTATTTTGGTGGGACTAAAGAAATATTTGGAGAACAAGTTAATTATATGTTTGTATGAATACTTTACCGGAAAAATCCAAAATCCTGATGAAAAAAAATTCGAGCTTTATTAGTTTGGTTTGATTAAAAAATTCAAAAATTCGACACAAATGGTTTGGTATATGAAAAACCCGAACCAACCCGAGGTTGAAAAACCCAAAAAAATCCAAATTTTATTAGTTTGATTTGGTTTAAAATTTTAAAATTTTTATACAAATGGTTTGGTTTGATATTCGAAAAATCCGAACCAACCCGGTCATGTACACCCCTAGACTGTTCAATATGAAAGAAAATATATTTTTAAAATTTTTTTCATCTTTAATCTTGTAGGTCCCATTTCCACCACCCCACCCTCCTTAGTCCTTACTTTCACTTCACTCTTAATCAATTTCGAGTTCGAGTTCTGAATATAATTTTTTTTTAATAAGAAGCGTTTCTTCAAATTGACTCTATGCAGCATGAATTCAAAATAATCGACGAGAAAAAGAAATTAGGCTAACCCATCGGTGGCCCCTTAAAGTTGGCACCAAGTTTCACTTAGACATCTTAACTGAGTTTTGTTCATTATAGACACCTTATGTAGGGTTTCGTTGTGTCATGACAGTTTTTTAACAATCATCCAAAAATACAAAGTGTGTGTAATACACTTGCTGATGACGTGTCAAAGTGACTATTTAAACAAAGACACATGTCATATATGTAAAAATAATTCTAAACTAATGACTTTTAAGTAAAAAAAATTCATCACTTCTAATTTTCAAGAAACTCACCCTTGTCTTCTTCACCCAACCAACCCAGGCGTCTTCTCCACCCCACCCATCCCAATCCCAATCGCTCCTCTACTCCCACTAGATCGTCCATCCTCTTTACCCCCACCCACCCCAACCTCAACCCCTTTTTCACTCTATCGTCTTTTCAAGAAACACTTTCAAAATAATTTAATTACATTGAAAATTTTAATTTATAAAAGCACAATTTTTTCTCTTCTTTACTTCTAAAAAAATCAGTTATAACTAACAATGGAAGAATTTTTATTTTTTTTGCATTTCTCATATGTGCATAGGATTCAACTATGTGAACAAGAAATAGAGTAATTATTTCGTGGCGCTGAAATTTAATTGTTTGATCTAAAGAAACAGAATGAGAAGAAGATGATTGTGGTGGTGATTTTCAGATCTCAAAAATTAAAAATTACTTCAATTTTAATAAGATTAATGGCGATGATGCAGCAGCAGTGGGTTGATGGTGTGCGGTGGATGAGATAATCACAAAGAAAGAGGGAAGAAGATGAACAGTGTTTTAAAAATAATTTGTTGGCCTGAAAAAAGCTCTTCATGCACTGACTTTGAGTGTATTACACTCACCATGTCAAAATGACACAACGAGACCCTACATGAGGGGTTTGAAATGAACATCTCCCAGTTGAGATGTCTATGTGAAACTTCATGCCAACTTTAGGAGGCCACCGATGAGTTAGGCAAAGAAATTATGGTCTATCTATCTAGATAGAACTAGTCAGAATAGTCGGGTGTGGTACCCGCCTGCCTAATAACTGTTGGGTTATGAAGGTGATTAGGACGTCATGCGGAAGCTTATAATTTGCAAATCATATGGTTGATAAATCAGATGACAAAAACTTATACTAAAATCAAAATATTATTATATGGAATTTGGTCAATTGGCCTACATATTAAAAACTAATAAAAAACATTAAAATTGTAGAGAGAAAATCTCCCCATAAACAAAAGTCTCTAAACGACTACATTGTGGATGTTCTTGTGTTATGCTAAGAGAATATGGATCTTAAATTTATAGATCTCCAAACTTTTCCTCTAAGGAAAGAATAAACCAAATATGGAAGAAAATTATATTTTCCTTTCATGAAAAGTAAAAACATTTAAGGTAATGTTTTGTCTTTTCTTTTAGAAAAAAATAAACTTCAAATTAGGTAAGAAAATCAGGACAAAACCCTAACAATAACATCAATAAAGTTATCATCCATTAGTAAAAAGGATAATTAATTAAAATAATTTAGAAAAAATATATGTTGGGATCTACAAAATTTTTTTAAAAACACAGCAAAGGTAAATAATGTTTTTTTTATATTCCTCCTTTATAGCAACTACAAAGTCCGTTTTTGTCTCCTGATATTTATTTTTATTTTTTATATGATTTTATGACTCATTCCTTATAGAATGTCATAGAAATATATTTTTATTTAATTGAAAAATAAAAAAATTAATACTTATTATATTGAAGAAGGTTATAATTTGTCAAGTTTCTCTTATTTGTAGGAGTTTTTCAAATTTAGTCGAAAAATGTTTAACAAGAAGTGCAACATTAAACATATGCTATTGGTATCAAAAATTAAAACCTTATTCAAAATATCTCTTATATTTCCTTCGATCGAGTAACTTTATGCGATATTTAGATAATATTAAACAAAGAACTACTCAAACATAAAAATAAACTCTAAGTTATTATAAAAAATATTTGTATATAAAGACAAATTGCAACTGTGTGAGCAATGAAAGAAAATAAAATCATAGGAGGTAGTGGTGAATCAACTTTTATATTATTAGATCATGAAAATAATTAAATATTGAGTTTTAAATTATTATTTTTGGAAACATAGTGCTTTGTAGTTTACTTTTTGGAGTGTTCGAAAAAAATTACATTAGACTACAAAAAAAAAAAAAAAAAGGTCAAAAGTTGAATATTGAATGTTTCCACGAATATATGTCATTTGCACACAACTTTAGTCAAATATCACGCGCATGTTTAACAGAAAATAGGAGCGTAAAACTCATATATATTTGGTCAAGAAAGGGTTAAAAATATTTTTAAATTAGGTGGAATTCAATTAAAAAAAGGAATTTTCGTATATAGCCACTCAAAATAATTTAATTAGACTTTATAGTTATAGTTTGCTAATTACGATTCGTAGCTACATGTTAGGGGAGGAGAGAGGAAAGCGAGAATGTGAGAGGGAGGAGAGAGGTGAGCGAGATTGGGAGAGGCAGGAGAGAGGTGAGCGAGAGAGACAATAATTTGTATAATTGGCATCTCATTTGTATAATTCGCGGGTACGTTTATATAATTCGCTTGTATTTGTATAATTGAGTAATACAAATTCCAGAATTATACAAATATGATAAAAATCAATATAACGAATTTATACAAACATAAACATCTGAACTTTAAACAATTATACAAATTATATTATACAAATTACATTATACAGATTATATTATACAAAATTCGAAAACTACATGTTTATACAAACTTAAAAAGCTATACATAAAGATTGAATATATATGGTGATAAATTATTATTTTTTACCCCACACCACCACCGCCTCCAGGTAACCACACAGCCTCCCCCCAGACAATTCCCAATCCTTTTATAAAATATTTTAAAAAAATTCATACTTCACCCTCTCCCATCCCAAAAAAAAACCACCCACTCATCCCCACCCCCCAAAAATAATTGATATTATTTTTTAAAAATAAAAATAAAAATTCTACTCCATCCTATTTAACCCTCCGCTCCTAATTTTTATTTTATTTTTATATTTTTCTCATTTTGTGTTAGATATGTACGTACATATATTTTTAGAAAAAAAATTCTACTAGTGTACGAATAGAACATAAATAAATATCACCATGATGAGAGTGGTACAAAAGAGAGAGGTGTGTTTCTAAAACTAAAAAGTGATAGTTTAGGTATGAAACTCACACTCTCAACAGTTTAGGTATGAAACTAAAAAAAAGGTATAATTTAGGTATGTTTTTGACACTTATCTCATTTTTTATTTCCGATATTTATTTCAAATGTCATTTAATAGATATTGGCGTATCTCCACTTTTTTATAGTGTCAAACGTGTCCTTAATCTGTCAAAATTTAACAAACTCATCCTCTGTCAAGCTAAGGTCAAAGGTGTGCCAAACAATAGCTAAGGTGTGCCAAACAATAGCTAAGGTGTGCCGAACCCTAACACAACTCATTTATTATTGTACTACTCAATAATAAAATCGATCACCAATGGTCTACCAATCTAAAAATATTGGGAATTTATTATGGAAAAATTAATTAAATGACAAATTAAAGATTTTTTATTACTAGTATGGACAAGATTTTTTGGTTTTCTATATATAACATTAGATTTTTATCGATATTTAATAAATTAATAAGTAAATTTTAAAATAAAAATGAAAAATGTTTTTTTAAATTCCTAAGTATTTCCCTTTAATTAACTAATATTCTTTCCATAAATATAATATTTTGTAACTCGCAAAATATATTGATTCCCTAATTTTCTCCTAATCAGTTAAAAAGATCTCTCCTTCCTAAAATATCTCTCTCCAATATTTTCTCAACCTAATCTTCTTCCATAATTCGAAAAAAATAATTGCTCCTAATCTTTTTCCAAAAAAATAAGTCTCTCTTCTTCCTAAAATATCTCCCTTTAATATTCTCACACAATTTTCTCCTTTTATATATTCATACGATTTTTTTTCATAGATTTTTCAAACATGATTTTTTCTTCCTCTTCCCTATTTGTCTTCTATACAATTTGTACTCTTTCATCCATGATTTTTTAATTTTTTTTAAAAATCTTGAATAGTAACAAAAAAAAATTAAGTATAAAAGATGCTAGTGTTCATTCAATCAATTCAATCTTGATTCAATACGAAAATAGAAAACATAATTCAAACTGATATCATAGCTAGTGTATGAAATTAGTATACAAATTGTATCAATTAAATAAATATCACAATTCATAGATACCATTATAGGGATGTACATGATCGGGTTGGTTCAGATTTTTCAAATATCAAACCAAACCATTTGTGTTGGATTTTTAAATCTATAAACCAAACCAAACCAATAAAACTCGGGTTTTTCAACCTCGGATTTTTTCGGATTTTTTTGGGTTTTTTGGGTTTTCGGGTTTTTTCGGGTTTTTATTCATACAAACATATAATTTACTTGTACTTCAAATATTTCTCCAGTCCAACCAAAATACAACTATCTAAGGTGTTTCTTAAGAATACAACACAAACAATGATATGATTAATGACACTAAAATATCTTTAAAAAAATAATGAAATTGCGTAAAACAAATATTGCAAATTAACAAGTCATAATGAAAATTATCATAATTTAAAAGTACTAAATCATGCTAAAATAAGTTTAATAAGTATTAGTTACATGACTAAATATTAAAGGAAATTAAAATTAGATTATGTACTTTAATTGTCTAAAACCAATGTAAAACCAAACCAACCCAAATATAGTCGGGTTTTTTTTCTCGATTTGACTCGAATTGCGGTTTGATTTGATTTTCAGTTCGATTTTGTACACCCCTAGATACCAATTTGTATACCCATTTCATACACTAAAACAGTTAATAAAATATAAAAATAGATGATCACCTATTTGCATACCAACTTTCACATATATTATACATATTCCATACATGAAATCACTTTATAAACCCGATTTCATTCATTATATAATCTAAAGTATATCTCCTAAATTGGATATCATAATCCATAAATATTAATTTGTACAATAATTCATAAATAATTAATAAAATATAAAATTTATTAAGCATCATTTTTTATAGTCATTAAACGCATTGCATATAAAACATGTTTGTGTATAACTAATATAAAAAGATTAAGTAAACCAATTTGTATATTTATTTCACCATATTATTTATCTATCCATTCTTTATACATATAGTTTCAGATTATATATGTTTACATTCAAAAAGTATTATGTATTCTATTCCATATAGTGCATAATTAAAAAAATCTTTGATATCCGCTTTAATACCAAATGAATATGCTAATAACTCAACATAAATATCAATTTGTGTATGTAATGGGTATGGAATTTCGAGTATTATTACTTTTGAAGAGAAATGTAATATTAAAATTCCTAAATTGTAGATAGATAATCACCTTGATAACTGTCATAAGAAATCATACCTTTTATTTTCTCTTTCCAATATTAAATACGAAAATAAAAAATAAATTAATTTGAATCTGTAATAAAGTTGTTGTATTAGTAATTCCTATCTTACCCCTAAAATCATATCATCATATCATATATCTCATATATTATTATAAGTGGGAAGTTCTTAACCTCAAAGTTGAATTACCATGTTGTCTTTATCTTACCCCTAAAATAAATTATATATTAATATCTATTTATTTAATTAAATATTAAGTAATAGTTATATTTATATTCATGCATCAACCAAGATCTTGATGCAATCATATATTCATGTACCTCGACTTAATACAATCATATTTTCATGTACCTAGACTTAATGCAAGATCTTAAATGTGGGTAATGAAGAGTCTAATAACCTTTAATTTTAATTTGTAAGATAAGTGGGGGTAATGAAGAGTCTATCAAAGACACTCAGACAACATTATTTATATTTCCTTCTTTCATCCAAATTTGTGTTCATCTTTCATTCTACATTAGGTTAGTCTACATCATTTGTAAAATTTTCATTACCAATTTGTATTAATTGTAAGAATTCTTACCGATCATTTATTTGTATTCTTTAAAATTTCATGCATATTCATCTTCTTTTTTTGAGAAATATGTAAATTATCATAGTTACAGGATGAATATTCTTCAATATGAAGTTGTAAGTGAATTTTTATTTTTCATATCTCCATCTTTTTGAGTTTTTAAATATAATTTCGTATTTGATTACTATATTTTTATATTCTTCATTTCATCTATCTTTAGGATATAAATATAATCAACGTAATCCCAATTTATATTTATAATTAATTATTTTGAGGGTAAGCATGTTAAATCCCGCAGAATATTTTCACAACTAGATCCGTAAAAGAGTAAGTCTTTGATAAAGATTTATAGTTATGTATTTTTCGTTGTTTGATAATCATATATCTTTTTAAAACAACATTTTGGACTTTTTCCTTTTTATATGTAATCTCAAATGTTTATAAAATCCATGTACTTAACTATTGCAGAGAGGTACAAAAATTAGTGCACAAGTAAAAATAAAATAAAAAATAATGTAAAGTAATTGAATTTTATTGTATTAGAATTCATATTTAATTTTTTTATTCCACCAAGATGATTTATATTTCACCAAAAAAAGTTCTCTTCTCTCTCTCTCTCAATCGAAATATGGCGTGAATAGCAGTTATGGTTGCTTCGCCCTCTCCCCAGCCTATGGTTATGGGAGAGAAAAACACCAACCCTAATACAGGTCGTACATATGCTTCGTCAATAAGCGAGAATCAACAATATACTGAGAAATCTCTCAAACTAGTCAGTCTTTTACATGGAGAACCCATAGTGGTTTTTGACTCCAAAGACCTTGAAACGTTCATCACAGAGGATAATTTAAAATACGCTCTCATAGCCAAATTCTCACATGGAAGGCCTGAACTTCCAGATTTACGAAAAATATTTCCCCAACAATTAGGATTTAAGGATGAATGTAACATTGGGTTATTAGAAAGTCGACATGTGTTGTTGTGGTTCACTTTGAAGGAATATTATATTGCAATTTTTTCAAAAACTAGCAGGTCGATTAAGTTTATTGGTACCGTTATACCGTTCAAAATCCAAAAGTGGACTCATTCCTTTAGTCCTAGGGAAGAAACCTCCATTGCAATGCAATGGATTTCTTTCCCAAGTTTACCCTGTCAATATTTTGCTCGTAATGCTCTGTTTTCAATGGCTTCAGCAGTTGGACAACCTCTTGATGTGGATCGAGCGACCAATAATAAAACATGACCTAGTACTGCAAGGGTAAAAGTCGATGTGGATCTATTAAGGACGTTTCCAAAAAGAATTAGAGTTCAATTCCAAAATTTAGTCATAAACGAAATTACAAACGTATGGCAAAAAATCAGGTATGATTATTTACCATATTATTGTAAGAGATGTAAACATCAGGGGTGTAGAGAAGCTGATTGTCAAACTCTCACGGATGGTCAAGTTGATGCCACAGTCAGTGAAAATCATATTGAAGTAGAAAAGTTTCAAGGTGATCTTCGTGTTCATCTCAAAGTGATTCAAATAGGCTGGAAGTTGGTGAAAAGGATGATGAAGGGACAGTTTAAGATTTAGAAATATGGGCTGAAAAGAGTGGTGTTCAAGATCAAATTTTGGTGCGCCAAAATTCTGGCCAGCGTCTAGGCAAAGCAGTGTTAGACGAATACTCTTTAGAAAATTGAATGTTATCCTTAATTCCTCAAACTGATGAGTTTTCACGGCAAAAAGTACTTCTCCCAATCAACAAAGCTGTAATTCAGCTGATCGTGTTGAAGTTGAAGAACAACTCGTTGTGGATACAAATCAATCCAACGATGCACAATTTGCACAAAAAATTAACGAGATAAAAGAGAATGAAGTTAGCTGCTGAAAATTCAAGTATGAGGTAAGGTGATAAGCATACTCTTGAGAAACTTCAGGATGCTATACAGACGCCAAAATCTGATGTGTAACTTGAGAATTTGGCAATTGATGAACAGAAAAAATTTGAAGGATCAAAATGTGGCGATTTGCGACCTTTGGAACCTATCGATTTGCAAGTTGAAATTTCTGGTCGTGATGAGAATGCAACTGAGAATTGGAACACAATTGCACAAAAAAATCAATTTCTATGTGTATTGGTTCATCGGCAAGTCGAAGTAAATCTCCACGTCTTGAAAATAAGAAACAGCTAACTACTAATCTAGTGGTGCAATCTAATGAACCGAATGACATTCTTTGTACAAATTCGTTTGAAGCACTAGAGGTGGAGAAAGAATTAGAGTTAGTTGATTCTAATCCCACGAATGAGCAAACTTTGGTTCAAGCCGATTTTGATAATAGTATACAATCTGTTAGCACACCAATTGGAGTATGTAGCATGCAGACCAAAAAATGACTGTTATGAGTCCTACATTATATATCTCTAATCCTGAAGTAGCTAAGATTATTCAAGAAAGTGAGATAGCCATGTTGCTCAAACTCAATTCAGCAATCAAGGTACTCATGGTCACATCGAACACCTCAGCTCATGAGGTCTCGAAAGAAAAACAAAGGGAGATGAGTACTCCTAGGTGGGCTGATTTGGTTGATGAAGAAGAGCATGTTTCACCTCCTCTTTTGAATAGAAAATTAAGTCCACAAGCTTTGGAATTTGTACCTAAAAGTATAATTGCAAAGAAGAATGAACAAGAGGCCTTAGCATCAGAATTTAGTCCAACTAGGGGTTATGATAGTGATTTGGGCAATGATTCTTTTGATGAGGACTAGGAAGAAAATATGTTGGACATATGCTTTGATAAAGTGGCTAGGGATGGGGATATCTCACCTAGGCATCAAAGAAGTGGAAGCAACAAAAACAAAAAGAAGACACATGGAAGGCAGCACAGTTGGGATGGTAAAGTGACAGGAGAGTTTGTTCCAAGACACCGACCGATGCGACTGATAAAGCAGAACCATATGACAGTGTCAATAGCTTCAACAAGATCCAATACATCCAAGAAGAAATGATGAACTATTAAATTTTGTTGGACAAATTTGAAGAAGAAAACAAGATGAAAATACTTCAGGTTACTTTAGATGGACTATTATCATTTTTAATTCACGTATTTATAAAAGTAAGTTTGAGGTTGATAACTCAACTTTCTTATTGGATTTTATGTTTGTGAATTTTTCAAGTATTCTCATTTGTAATATCATCATAGAGAATATTACAAATTCGGTGATGATCATAGAATATCTAGTTCTCTCTAGCTCTTATTTTTTTTCATGCTTGTTAATTAATAGAGGTTCGTTGCCTCATTAGGATTGACAAGGTAAGGCCTAACCCCCCCCCCCCCCCTTGCTTGTACTTATTTCTATTAAGGATTTTTATTTTAATAAAAGATCTGCTAGACGCTATCTAGTGGTATAAATTAAAAAAAAAACAAATTTAAATACAGATTGTTTAATATATAGTTCAAGAAATATAATGTATCTGTATTTTTAACATAGTCATGCTTTCTTTTCTGTTTATTTTTTTTATGATTTTAGTTTTTATATATATATGAAACATTTTGTCTATAACGTACAAGTCGACTTCTAACAAAATGTAATTCAATTAATATGACAATATTATTGTCTATATATGTTAATGTGATGTCTTTTATTATGGATGTCATGTCTTTATTTACTTTTCTTTCTTTTTCGTTTGAACTTGTAATTTTTTCTATAAATTTAATGTTACACCACCTAGACATTAATATTTTTCTTTATACATATCTTTTTTTATAGCCAATTTCTTTTTTGATTATTAAAACTTACATTTAGTAATTAAAATATATTAATTCCTTTGATATAATAAAAGATTTTTCTTCATGAAGCTTTAAAAATATCAAACCTTCAACATCTGACATAAGATTTTCATGCTATATTTTGTGAATAGTTATATTCATATGTCAAACTTACATACAAAAGGACTTAGCGATGAATATATGTACGCTCCACTATGATATATTTACTTATATAAATTAACTTTTCTAATGTCAATTAGGGGACAAACGTGCAACGCACGTTCCGAGGACTAGTAGATTTATATGGAGGAAGAAATATACTCTCTCCTTTATAGTCCGTTTAAAAAAATGGTCTTTTCTTTTTTAGCATTTTTTTAATTTCGACTTTTCACATGGCGAGTAGGATAAATATTTGTTCTTAAACCTTTGCCTTTTCAGTAGAACGATTATTTGAACGGAAAAAGGTCTAAAATATCCTTAAACTATTCGAAAAAAGTTTTAAAATACCCCTCGTTTATCTATTTGTCTAAAAATACTCCTTTTGGCTAACTTCTACTCCCAACAATGAAAAAAATTATGGAACAAGGCAACAATGTCGACATATTTATGAAACATTTTTAAAAATTACAATAAACCACTATATGCTAGTTTTATAGCATCAAACTCTCTCCCTCCTGCCAATAAAATAATATTCATTCAAATGTATTACTCCCTCCATTTCCAAAAGAGTAGCCTAATGAGTTTAAGAAAATAAAGAAGACATTTGAATCTTGTGGTCCTAAATTAAAGTTATGTCAAATGTACAAAATTGCTCTTTAATCTTGTGGCCTTAAACATGCCACGTGGAAAGCTGAAATTAAAATATTACGGTATTACCAAAAAAAGAAAGAGGTCATTCTTTTTTAAACAAACTAAAAACGAAAGTAGGTCATTCTTTTTGAAACAGATAGAATATGTATCAATTGTATTCAATCAAAGATAAGTGAGAGTTTGTATTGTATATTAATTGTATTCGAAAAACTATTTTTGTATTTTGTATCAAGTGTATTTGTATTCATATGAATACAATATGCATTCATCCTCTCTGTCAAATATATTATGCATCAATTGTATCCAATCAAATACAGATGAGAGAGTTGTTTGAAGTTAATATTACCCGACCCAATTTAAAATTTAAATAAACCTAAAAAATCTAAAGAAGGTGTTATATTTTGTTCTGCTAAGAGTTGCGTCGAGAGAGCTACAACCAATTACACCTCTAGATGTTATTACAATTCATTTTTGTTCTACAAGCTCCAAAAAAAATTAGGTAATTTCTCTTTCAGAAAGAAAATAACTGAGCAGGCTAGACTTAATTTTAATAAGAAAAGAGAAAAAAAAATTGCAATTACATTACAATTTGAGGTTTTTTTATTTGAAGTTAAAATTGGGTTGTGTAAAATTGATTCGGGCGGGCGGATTATTTTCAATAGTATAGGGGTTTATTTGACCCTTTTTCGTATTTTTTAACATTTCCAAATAGTTTAGGATATTTTTTATCCTTTTCAATTTTTAAATTAATAAATAATCAAAGACAAGATTTATTCTCTACTTTGTCCTTGTCTATGCCTAACAATATCTGGTATAAATATATATTTTTTAAAGATCATAATGCATTCCACTTTAACTATGAGTTACCGTCTTCATTGCAATTTGTTTATCTTCTTTTAGCCGATAATATATTTAAGAAAGTAAAAGAAAAAAATGAATATTGGGTTTTAGATTAAAGATATTCAAATGTACTTAATCTTGTGGTTTCTTTGATTCAAGATTAAGTACATTTGAATAACTTTAATCTTAGACCACAAGATTCAAAAAAATTCTTTACTTTCTTAAATTTCGTATCAGTTAAAATAGGATAAACAAATTGAAATAGAGGAAGTAACCCATAGTTAAAGTAGAATGCATTATCATCTTTAAAAAAATATTTATACCAGATATTATTGAGTCCGAAGTCAAAAGGGTAAAAAATTGAGTGAAATTTCCAAAAGGACAACAAAAAATAAGGTTGAAACCAAAGGAAAACATTTAGATGGGAGGGTGATGCCCAGTGGCGGAGCCACCTTATAGGTAGGGGGTTCATCCGAACTCCCTTCGGCGGAAAATTATATTATATATACATTATTAAAATAATCTTTTAGGCATATATATAGTAAATGTCGAATCCCCTTTCAACTATTTAGTGTGTCTATTTTTATTTTATTTTGAACCCCCTTATTGAAAATCCTAGTTTCACCACTGGTGACGCCATGAAGTTTTATTATGGAGGAATGCGCAGTCTCCCATGCGCCTTACAAGCCGCAAGGCGACATGGTACTGTAAGTCGCAGGTTTGCTTGCGCCTTGTAAGGCGCATGGTAGCTTGTGCCTTACTCCTTACCATAAAAAAGAAGTTTAATCACTCTAGAAAAAAAACATTTTGTCTTTAGTGGTGTTTATGATTGCAAAATTGGATCCGTCAAAATATATCGCACAAATTGAGACGTCTCAGAAGAACTACTTCCAAGAGTGATAAAATCATTCAAAGCAAACTAAGTAGTCGAACAAAAGAGAGGTTGGGGAATTTCATTCTCACCTTACTAGTATATTTTGACTCTAAAAAAGAAAATCATTACAATTAAAAGTGGACGAAGGGAGTACTTTAATATGTTAATTTTGTAAATATACACATAATCCTATAAATTTAATTTTTGATATGCGTATCAATTCATCAAAATACGATTACAAATTCCCCATTTATACAATTGATACCTCAATACTATTATAAAGTAAATTCATACATTATAACATTACTTTCTATTTCTTAATTATTTCTACTCTTTAAACTTAAAATTGTTGATAATAATAGTAATATTACTAATTAATAAGCTTCAAAGTCTCTTAATTGAATAATTTTCACACCACTAAAGACTAACCCTTTTTTTTTCAGTGACTTTTTCTAGAGTGACTAAACTTTTTTTTATGGTAAGGAGTAAGGCGCAGGCTCCCATGCAGGCGCAACCAAGCTTGTGACTTACAAGTATCATGTCGCCTTGTGCTTGTAAGGCGCATGGGAGACTACGTCTTTTTTCATATTGCCCTTTTGGTTTCAATCTTACTTTTTGTTATCCTTTTGAAAATTTCACTCAATTTTTTTTGCATTTTTGGCTCCGGACACAAATATCGTTAGGCATAGACAAGGACAAAGTAGAGAATAAATCTTGTCTTTTGTTTATTTATTAATTTAAAGCACAACAATAAATGCCAAAATTCCATTCAATTATTTCAAGATTTTCTTTCAATTCTCATATTGACCTATATCCTTCAAGTTGTCTTATTTGTTGTCATTGTCTTTCTGCTTCTATAGTCCAATTAGCTTAAGCCCTTCACTTCATACTTCATATATATATATATTCACTTCTACATTCATTTTTTCAAGACATAGGCAAAAAACACTTTTAATTTTCTTAATCTATCATCGAAAAAAATATGGAAGTTATGGTTCCCTACCTACTAGCTCTACTACTCCTCCCTCTCTCTTTAATCTTCATCCTCCGTAAACGCGATTCGAGTAGTAAAACCCTTCCACCAGGAACTTCTGGATGGCCATTGTTAGGAGAAAACATGGAGTTTGCTCTTTTAGGCCCTCAGAAATTCATCAAAGATAGGATGGAGAAGTACTCGCCCGAAGTGTTTCAAACATCAATCATGGGAGAGAAAATGGCATTCTTTTGTGGTGCACAAGGGAACAAGTTCTTGTTCTCAAGTGAGAACAAACTTCTCACCTCATGGTGGCCACAATCGATGAAAAAGGCGTTGCTTTTCCCTGAATTCGTGGAGAGTTCATTGAAAGAAGTATCGGCTTTAAAACGTAGTTTTCTTCATGACATTCTTAAGCCTGAGGCTCTAAAACAATACATTCCACTTATGGATGCAATGGCTCGCGAACATTTAGATGAAAATTGGAATTCTAATAGAGTAGTCAAAGTTTTCCCTTTATCGAAAAAGTACACATTTGATTTAGCATGTCGATTGTTCATGAGTCTCGTTGATCCTGAAGAAATAAAGAGATTGGCTGATCCTTTCACTCTTGTTACTAATGGGATGTTTTCAATGCCTATTGATCTGCCCGGAACAGCTTATAATCGCGCTATCAAAGGGGGGAAAATGGTGAGGGATGAACTTATGAGGATCATTACACAGAGGAGAAAGGAATTAACGGAGAATCAAGAGACAGCAGGCAGAGACTTGTTGTCGAAAATGCTACTTGTTACTGATGAAGACGGACAATTCATGAGTGAAATGGAGATTTCCAACAATATAATAGGAATGCTAGTCGCAAGCTTTGAGACTACTAGTAGTGCAGTCACGAGTGTTTTGAAGTACCTCGCTGAACTTCCCCATGTTTATGATGAAGTTTACAGAGGTAACCATGCTTAAAATTCAAAAAAATCCAAATGTTATATGCGTATTTATAATGATTAAAATCCAAAATGACAGAGCAAATGGCAATTGCAAAGTCAAAAGGAGCAGAGGATTTGCTAACTTGGGAGGACATTGAGAAGATGAAGTATTCATGGAATGCAGCTCGCGAATCACTGAGACTAACTCCACCAGCTCAAGGGTCGTTTAGGGAAACAATCACTGATTTTACATATGCAGGTTTCACAATTCCAAAAGGGTGGAAGGTACTAATTTCATCATACTACATATAGCTAGCTTCATTTATGCTTCGTTGTACGAAATTAATATGTCATTGTATCCTCTACAGACATTTTGGTCAGTTCATTCGACACATAAGAATCCAAAGTACTTCTCTGATCCAGAAAAGTTCGATCCTTCAAGGTTTGAAGGAAGTGGTCCTGCACCTTTTACATTTGTACCATTCGGAGGAGGACCGCGTATGTGCCCTGGAAAAGAGTATGCTAGATTGGAAGTACTAGTGTTTATGCACAATGTAGTGAAAAGATTTAAGCTTGAAAAGGACATTCCTGATGAGAAGATTGTGTTCCATGCTTCTCCTGTTCCAGTTTATGGCCTTCCTGTTCGCCTTCTGCCTCATGGAAATTAACTTGAAAATACTGTTGTTGTTTTCATTTGGTTTGAGAAATATTAAGATTTGGTAATCATCATCTAATATAAACCTGAAATAATTGTAATGTAGTATGTCAATAAGTTGTATTTATGGAAATGCAGTATCTGTTATACTCTTCAATTAGTTTGTGTTTACTAGTAATTCTGTTTCTAAGTGTATTAAATGGTGAAATTATACCTCTGATTTTCAGAGTGACGGGTAAATAATAAGGGAAAGTTACATAAATCTCACTAGTTTAGGAGCTATAATTACTTAGATCTCAATCTAGTTTGAAATATTACGTATCTTACGAGATTTTGGTGCGTCCAGATACTTCCAAATACGTCCAAAAATATGCATCTTGGAATATATGGGTCAAAATTAGGTGTAATTCGCACTAGATACATTGTATCTAAGTGGATGCGCATGCATCTGAGATACATAACAAATCTCGGTTGCCTCCCTTGCCTTTCTTCCATCTCGCTCGTCACTCTCCTATGTATCTGGTATCCTAGATACATGTGAATCACATCAAATATATGTATTTTCATGTATCTAGTGTGATTCGCATGTATCTATAATACGTAACAAATCTCACCCGCCTCTCCCTAGCAAAAATACATGTATCTAAGTGTATCTTCCTCAATATATGGTAGGAAACTCTTAATTAATGGTAAGATACATAATATTTTAAAAGTATAGATAATAATAGTATATATGGTAGTGAAGTATGTCTAATTATGTAATTTTTCCAAATAATTAAGGACATAGCATTTAGCTATAGAAATGTGTCCATCAAATAATTAAGACGTCAAATAACATGCTTTTTAGTTGGATTAAGATCGTATTTGGGCCTCTTATGCTAGTTCTGGATTCGCCAAAGTAGCCCATGCCTTCTTTCTTTTTTTAGCCCAAAACATAGTGATATTATTATGAGAAAATTCCAGGAATAACAAACATAATAGACATAATAAGACTCTATAACTATAATTTCGATAATTGTGCTCCATAACTACTATAGTTTCTTTTACTATGGAGGCTTGGTTTTTATATTTCTGTCAGTTTGTCTATTTCGCTTGCGAATATAGTAATAAGGTAAGTATATACAAATTTTGTATTTGTACATTCAGTAATTTTTCAGAACTCCGTTTGTATATTTCGCTTGCCAATAAATAAACAGGGTAATTTATTATGAATTATTTATATATTGTATACAAATAGCTAGAGTAAGCATGTACAAAATTTTGGATTTATACGATCAGGAACCATTAAACAAATTCCGAATTTATACAAATCAGGCGAATAGCAAGAATTAGAGAAACTGTAGCCACAAATTACAATTTTCTTAAACTGTCGTTATAGTACCAATATAGGCTAAATGTTTGTTATTCTGCATAATTTTCCCATTTATTTATATTTATAGAAGATAAGCACTCTCTCAATAGAAATGATTACAAATACCTGACATACACGTATAACATATATGCAATATATATTTTTAGGTGTTGATTTCCCCATAAAATATACAATTTACATATCCTTCCCATAAAGTTGGTATGCACATACCGTTTGAAAACATATACATTGAATCCAGTTGGTCATAACTCATACAGTGGATATATATCTTTACATACATTCAGTTCCTTCTTTGAAAACACTTACATATTCAAATATTTGTATGACAAAGAGACCCCTAATTAAAAGAATAATACTCAAGAAGAAAGATTTTAATTTATTCTAACCAAAAAAAGAGCTTCTTTGATCAGTAGATATACATAATAACATCAATTCACAGTTAACATCATAAAACAAGTTAAATGAAAGATGAACAATTGAATTCTAATAATAAGGCCACATATGCCTTGCAGCAGCCTTTTTCCTTCCACATTTTTTTCCTCGAAATTCTTTACTAGAAACCAAAAAAAATATAATCTAATATTCATCATAAGATTTTCATAATATATACTTTCTTCTTCTTGGAAACTATAAATCTGGGAAGCACTCAAGCAAATGGCTTATATGAGAAGGTGGCTCAATCAATGTGTCAAAGTTCTTCCAATCACCATAAAATTGGTTATTATTAATCCCATTATTATGCTTCTCTTCGTCACCACGATCATCTTCATTGTTGTAATTGACTGTGTAACTTTGTTCACCAAGGCTTATATTATCTTTCGTACAAAAACTTGTTGAAATGGTAGGGCTATCAAGTTGTGGGAGGTCATGAACTAGTACTTGATTCTCAAAGAAATTTTGGGTTGATGAATTATTAATGATCATATTTTGATAATCATGATGATGATCATGAGATGGATTAAATGTGAATTGAGGGAAATTTGCTGTTTGGTTGAATGCATTAATATTATTGAGAGGTTGATGATGTTGCATTGGAATAGTTGTGATTTCTGATAATGATGAATTAGGTCTATAATTAGTGGTGTTTGCTCCTCTAATATAATAAGCATGTTGCCATGCATCCAAATTTGGTTGCTTGTTTGGACTTGGCTTCTTGAATGCCCTACATACCACCCATCCTTCTTCCTGCATAATCAAATTTCAATTAAGTTTTAACTTTTTATACATTCATATTGTAATAGAAATTATATATTTACCAGAAGAGACGAAGCCAGAATTTGAAGCCTATGAGTTCAGAATCAATCCAATCATTTTAAATCAATAATTAGTACATGTTTAGATCAAAATCATTGATTTTGGTCGAACATGTACCTTGATCTCTATCTATGATTTTGATATCATGTTGCCTAAAGATAAGTACTACTATAGCTAGTAGTTTTTCATAATAAGTGAAATTAATAACCTGAAAATAGTGAAATTCGATGTGCTATAACATGTAAATTGTACACTTAACAGTGTGAAATTTTTTTACATTGCAAGTTTACGCAAGTAAAACTCATTTCAATTGTGATTAGCTAGCTAATTAAAGGGGTGAGTAGTAATAATACTAAGTTAGTTTTGTTTGATTTTTCCGAAGTTAAGAATCCATTAGTGGAGTTATCTACTTGTTTAATTCCCACTACAATTGACTTCTTCTTGTCCTTTTTTAATTAATTCGAAAAGTACGGTAAAGTTACATAATTGCAATTTGCATCACTTCTTTCATTGCACTCAAAGTCATGAATGAACCTTTAAAGAAAAAGTGGGCACTAAGCACTTCATTGTGTAAACAATAATTAGTAGAACTTAAACTCTTTATAAACAATATTTAAGTTATATAAACAATTAGTATCTATAACTTTTTTCCACAAAACTAGTGTTGTTTAACCTATTAGCTTGTTATTATTTTCTATTAAGTTACCAATTAATATTCTCCACAAAAAATTAGATATTATTTAAAACGTTGATACAAAAAGGTTTCATATTCAAATTCCAGCAAAGATCGTAAAAATAATTATTGGTTCATTTTTTCTTATCTATCTTGTTTTTGATGTATAGAGTTATCTGATATCTATACTATAGTGATGGAAGATAGTGCGTATTACATCAAATTAGTCGAGGTATGCACAAGACTGACCTGAGGAGGAGCATGTTCAGAGGATTGGAGCCTGTATTCATGCATTATCCAATCAGATTTTCTTCCATTAGGAGCTCTTCCTTTATAGAATACTAAGGTTTTCCTCATCCCAATTATTTTCTCTTTTGATAAAACAGCTTTGTCTCTTCCTGTTGCCTTCCAAAATCCAGCTGCTGTGGCTCTATTTGTCCTTGTTCCTGTTGGATATTTCCTGTCCTTGTGGCTGAAAAAATACCACTCATTTTGTTCTTCATATCCAAGTTTACATCTATCTGTACAAAGTAACAATTTTTTTTTTATAAAAAAACATGTTAGAAATCATGATAAAGAATATGTTTGTTCAGACTTTTCAAAAATATCAATGTGTGTGTTTCGGATATTCCAAAAATAGTGTATTTTTATAGTGTCTGACATGAGTGCAACAACATTTTTAAAGAGTCTGAACGATATAGGTTAATTGTACCTTGGATGTCCCATGGCTCAATTCTATAAAGATCAATATCAGTGATGACATCAAGATCAATCTTGAGGGAATTAATCTTTCTCTTGAGATAATATCCAACAAGTTCTTCTTCTGTTGGATGAAATCTAAAACCTGGAGGTACACATGAGTCCATTTCCATTCTTGATTTTCTTGATCAACTTTATATTAATTCTAAACACAAATATAAATAAAAGAGTTAATAAGAAGACTGGAGAAAAAATGTGAGTACTTGTAGCTGCTATAAATTATGTTGGATAATATTTTCTTACGCTGGCTCCTTTATATCAAAAAGTAACTTTTATACAAATAATAATAATTAAAAAAAAAGACTAAATCCTCTCATCAATAGTGTGAAGCTGAATATATTGCAATTTGCACAAAAGAGTGAATGTTACACTCTCTTGTCTTCTTGATTTCTAATCATTCATATCCATTCGTGAGCACAAGTCTCATCATCAAGAGGCATAGTGGGGTTAAGGACATTATATATATAAAATAACATATCCAGTATAATTTCACAAGTGAAATCTAGGAAGGGTATGATGTACGCAGATCTTACACTATAATTTAAATACTCCCTTCGTTTAAAAAAGAATGGTCTAGTTTGAGTTGGAACGGAGTTTAAGAAAAGAAAGGACTTTTTAATCTTGTGATTTTAAATTAAAGTTATGTCAAATGTACCAAAATGTTTTTTAATCTTGTGGCCTTAAAATGGATCATTCATTTTGAAATACACTAAAAAGGAAATTGAGTCATTCTTTTTGAAATAGGAGTATTTTTCTTCCTTAAATTTTTGGTTGGTAATTTCCAATAAGTGCATATATACCAATATATAGTGATATCTACCTAAACAAGAAAACATGAGAATCCACAAGAAATAATGATCAATAAGCCTATTGTCTAATTAGTTGCATGTATAGTATTATTGTAGTTTGTATGATCATTTATTAGCTAGGCAACAGGAAAACAGCCGAAAACGTTGACTTTGTGTTAAATAATTTACATTCCAAGATAAATATATGTATGAGAAAAATATATGAAATGATTTCTTTGAGTGCAGTCCACTCAATAACACATGATCCCTTCAGAAAATAAAACTTTTTTAATTTCACACACCCAACCTTATGCATCCAATCTCAATACCACTTTTCACTTCATAACCTTGGAGTTATAACATTCAAGAAAAAAATCAGTCAATTGCCTTTTTTTTCAAACCCCTAATAAAAAAAAACGAACTTTGATTGAGATGTGAATTCAGAATTTGAAGTTCATGAATTTTACAGTTTATATAATACATACATATTCAATAGAATTTTCAATAATATTTGAGATTTGTATCAAAATTATTGAGTTATACTGATTCGTACTTTCCATACTAGGTACGCTCCGATTCTATCATTACTAGCTAACACATGAAATACATATATCCATATAAATGAGTTCATGTGCATCAAGAAAAGAACTAGAGATCAAAGAGAGAGGTGATATTTACTAACCAGAAATATAACCCTTTTAGCAGTTTGCTATAGCTGATCAGAAACAGAAAAAGTATGGGAGAAAATTAAATTTAATTCTTGAAAGAGTGAGTGAAATGAAGTTTGGGGAATAGGAGAAAATATTAAAGGAGAGGACTCTATTAGAAATGAGTTGATAAATGAGGTGTTGGTTGAAATGTTGTTGTTGAGAAAGATATACAAATATATATAGAGAGACTCTAGCTAACTAGTAGTATGTGATAAGCAGGTACACACAAAAAAATAATATGGAATTTATGATTGTGACAGAATGTTTTCAACATAATTTAGTCATAAAGGAAAAATAAAAACTTATTTTAAGTTATATGCATCTCTTTGTTAAAAAATATTTACACAATCAATTTACTTAGATACAAATTATAATAGTTTATTTTATATAACAACAACAATGTAACATCGAGTACCCAGTGTCCCACAAGTGAGGTTTGTAAAGAATGTATGCAGTCTTAATTATTTTTACTTGTAAAGGTAGAGAGTTGATTATTTCTGATGGATCCTAGGCTTACGTAGAGCACAATAAAATAAGTATGAAAAGAAAATACAATGAAGAAGAAGTCGTATTGAAAATAATAGAAAAAAGATCGAACAATATTAACAACATTTAATATGATAATGGGAGCTAACAACGGAAGCAACACGTAATACTCTTTCCATTTCAATTTTGATGTCTTGTTTTGACTTGAGAGGAAATTTAAGAAAGTAAAAAAAAAGTCTTTTAAATCTTATGGTATTAAAATTAAAGATGCGTAGAATATAAATTTTATGGTCTTGTGGAAAAATTGAAATTAAAAAGTTGCTGAAATAAAGGGAGTAATAAAATTGAAGACTAATTAAGATAGTAGGAGAATAATAATACTGATAAGGGAAACAAGACAACGTTCGACTACCTACTAACTTTGTACCCTAATTATTGACATTCATATCCTCCTATCTAGAATCATGTACTCAATAAACTGCAAATATGTCAAACTATGTCTAATCACTTTCTCCAACACTCTTCCAGCCTATCTCTATCTCTCGTTATTCTACAATATCACGTTTAATCACCTCTCCCTAATTTAGATAAAAAGTGATATGATTAACATATTGTAATAGATTAAAAAATTTAATTGTCTAAAAAAACTAACAAGGTATATAAGTTATTTTTTTTTGAAGTATGAGTTTAAATTGTGTGAATTTGTTAGGAGGGGGGTGGGGTAGTGGGGGTTATTGTTTGTTGATGATTACGCGTGGGGTTGGCAGATTAGATGAAAGGGTTTATTTGGACGGCGTGACAAAAAAAATTCACGCCACCGTTATATTATGCTCTAAGATTTTCCACCATATATATATATTACTAATATTTCCACTTTATATTTTGAGAACTAATCTTCTCTTTTCGTATTAACACAGGTTCAATATATATTATTATTATTATTTTACTAATTTATGCAATTTGAAAATTCCTACACATATATTGAAGTATCAATCACTAGGCTATAACCAGCTATTCGCGGGAAAAAAAAATTAGAACCATGAAACAAACAACTGAAGCAACTTCTTAAATAAGGGAATATATAGCTCATTTCTTTAATGAAATATATTTAACTTTAATTGAGATTAATGTAAAGGATATTATTTCCTTAATGAACTTACTTGATATGGAACTAAACTAATCAAATGGTGAGTTAATTCTAAATATTAAGTAATTAAATTTTAAAATGTATTCCTCCCATCCAAAATATATACTTTATATCACCTTTAGTTTCTCGAAAGTCAAAATCATTTAAACTTAGATTAATATTTTAAGGAATACTTCACTATGTTGATATGAGAAGAATTATAATGTACTTATAAAAGTACTTTTCATGTAATTTTAAATATTTTAATTTAATTTTAAAATATTAAATTAATCTAATTTAATATAATTTTTAAAATTAATTAAGCTAGCTCTCGAAGAGTAAAACATGAAAATTATTTGTGACGATAAACAATCCCAGGTTTTGTGGTCTGTTTGGTGCGCCGCCCTTGGACAATTGGCACACCTGGAATCCACGTGGATGTCCACGCTGTCAAATTAATCATGTAAGTTAAAGTCATTACATTTTGTAATTAATGGTTGATATTAATTTGTAGCCCATGATTTTATTTATATTTTCAACACTGATTTCTTTTTAGAAGTCAGCCTCTCTTAATATATAGGAAAATTCGTCAGTAATATTTCATCTCGATATATCAGTCGAAATATCTAGTAATTTTAACTCAATTGAGCCTTATATATATTAAAAATTCTATTAAACAAATATAAATAATACATTCGAATTCAATAAATTAAATAGGTTGTCATGAAATTTAAATTCGAACTCATAATTCAAATCATAGATCGATGATGTAATTATTCAAAGATAAATCTCTCCAACGCTCTTAATTAAGTGTTTAAGCAACAAGCAAGCTCCATGAAATTACACGTTTGCTTACTAGTATAATAATAATAATAAATTCATCTTCCAAGACAAAAAAAAAAAGGACATATAAGAGTGAGAAAACACAGAAACAAGAGTCACTTTTTTACTTATTTTATTTTTCAAGATTTAAGTTTGTGGTTGACACGTATTTCTCAATTAAAAAGTTAGTTTTTCACTTTTTCTAATCCTATTTTCACGGGTACCCTTTAGTTCGTAGGCCTTGAGTACAGTAAAAGAGAAGATCTCAAAAAATGGCATTTTTTAAGAAATAATAAAATAAGATCAATTGAATTTAAGGCCATAAAAATAAAAAATCAAGAATGATTAATTAGAAGGAAAAAAAATTGTAAGCCAAGCATGGAAAGCAATACAAAATCTAAGGAAACATATTACTGTATCTTCTAGATGCACTCTTGCCTTCTGTACAAGGTTATTACTAGTGGAGGAGGATTTATGCGTAGGTCTTCTATTTTAATTGTAATCCGTGTATCATTTTATTTGTTACCTTCCATCAGTAGAAGTACAGAGTTTATGATAACTCTATCCATCAAGTAAAGGCGTATTTGAAATTTCTCGAGAGGATGAAGAGTGCACTACTATAAAAATGTGGATCTAAAATATAAATTTAATCAATTTCTGATAACTCTATTTTACCATTCAGAAGCATATGTAGGATTTCAAGAGGAAGATGAGAGCACTATATTACGAAAAGGTAGATCTAAGATATAAACTTGATCCTCCTATATTATAAAAGGGAAGTGCAGATCTTTATCTTTCTGCAACACTCTTCCGACACCCGACCGGAGGTATGAATAACGAGACCCAGACTTAGACAGGTGAAAAAAAATCACCAAATATTACAGTAAAATATTGGAAAATTGCCCAACTGTATAAGCACTAAAGTGAGAAAATGACAAGGTGACGCTTTCTCCTAAACGTCTTAATCAACAATGGATAATATTATGGGTCGGTTAGCCACTTCTCCTTAATAATTAGCTTTCACTTCAATTAACTCTAACCTTGAAGAGATAAAAGTTAAAGAATTATAATTTACAAGCTCCATTCTATGGGAAATTTGTGAATTACAAGTAATTATATTGATGGTTTCACTTTTACTTGTTATATTTTTTATTTTTTTATTATAAATTGTAAGTTTTTTCTTATTAATATGATTTTAAGAAATATAATTTAAAATACTGATCAAAATTAATGAAATTTGACTCTCAGAAAATGAAACCAGACAAGTAAAAAATAAGAGAGAATAAATCATGAAACTATTCGTTGAGTTTGGTGAAAGATGAATTCTGAATTTTTAGTGGATAATTTAATTTAACTACCTTAACTATATAAAAACATAAAAAATAAAAAGAAGGTTCCAATTGTATAGTATATTAATTTATTTATTTTTAAATTAGTATAGCTAAACCGAAAGAGACAAAAAGAATGGACCCAAGCCTCCTACCAATGGATGTTAAGTACTATCTGAGATTATCATTGCAATCTAATATCATCTACCGACCTCTCCACATCTTCTTCTTCTTTTACTTTTTATTTATTCGTATATTGAACCTCCGATTAATTTAGATTTACATCGTATAAAATTTTATTTTGAGAAAAAGCTTTTTATTAAAGATTTTTTCATTACAAAATTTAAATTCGAGACATTTGATTAAGAGAGGTGTAATCCCATCTATTGTACATGTATCTTTCTTTTATTTTTTTATTTAACATAATTATAATAGTATTTCTTTTCCAACAAACCACAAATCAACTACCTTAATTGTCTCTTACTTAGGTTTTGATTAATAAAACTATAAAAGTATGGTGGATTAATATTTATCATGTCATCTTGAAAAGGACACATAAATTAGTGGCAAAAATATAGAGTCGCCATCATGGTCAGTATACATAACGACAGACAAATTAAATCTAATTAGAAACAACTCACAAATTATTTAAATAATTTTTCCTTTTCTTTTCGTTAATACTTTTATCCATATATATAGAGGGAAAAATTATATGAATTATGATATCTTCACTTTTTACATTGAGAAACTTATGATTCGAACATATTTATGACAAAAAAAAAATATAGATATGAATTGCACTAATTACCCTAATTGATAGAAGTCAAATTCATCAGCCTGATCATAATGACCAATTATTTTTTTCATCTTAAATAATGACTAAACATTAAGCCACTAGAAGACCATGGTTTAAGTTTTAATGTAGGCAAAAAAAATTATAATTTAAATTTTAAGCCACTTCATCATTGTTAATATGATCATTTGTAGGCCATTATTTAAATTTTACCTTCTTCTTTTTTAAATGGCGTAAATATAAATCTTGGAACCATATACCGTCGATCTAACAAATAAATTTTTTAGATCATGATCAAATATTTTAGCTAAAATTATAAATTTGTCCAAAAAGGGTATTTAAACCGCGATATAAAAGATTCTGAGGGTTACATTTAGGCACAATACATAAATATGTTATTTAGCTTGTCTTCAGTCAACATCTATGTCTTCTAATTTTGGGCGTGCATAAGTATGTACTTAAACTTGTATAAAATTGAACAAGCAGACACACACGTCCTATGTGACATAAAACACGTATGACCCAAAATTGTCATGTAGGACGCTACGTAAGACAAACGTGTCTATTTGTTCAATTTTATACAAGTTTAAGTGTCTACTTATGCACACTCAAAATTGAAGACGAAAGATTATTCCAACTGAAGCCAAGTTTAAAAGCACATTCATATATTAATACCTTATATTTAAGTGGACAATAATGCATGGATTTCAACTTTGAAGAATGTAAGGCGAGACGATAATAATTTTGTGGAAAAGCTTCTAGAGCAAAGAGAGAAGGTTAAAAATAAAATAAAATTATTAGGAGAATGATTTCAAAATCAGAAATTAATAATATGTTTTATATTTCCTACCAAAAATAGACTAAATATTAAATAGGAAAAAAAGACAGACTGGACAAAAAAACATGTCCCACATAATTATGTTTAATTTTCCTGAAATTCATGGTAATGTTCAAACCTTAAAACGTAAATATCTAAATGTTGTCCCACAATAGATACTATTGGTTGAATATCTCCCTCACAATGTGGGCCTTTCTATTTATAGTTAATTTACTTGTTTAATTTCTTTAATAATCTACATTAATTTAATTTTAATGACCCTTTACTTGTTTGAAAGGTTCATAAGAAGGTGACATATTTTTTAGTCAAGTCGATGCGTCTAGTTTTGGCTAATTAACATTGATTACAAATAGACTAATCAAGGTCAATATTATTTACATTATAAAACATTACCTGAGGTATTAAGGAAACATGATATGTGAATTTGTCGATTTTAGAATGAATTGAATTAATAAATGTATTATTGTCCATTTTTGTCTAATAAATACTTAGTCTGAGATGAATCGAGTGAAAATGAGCTAAATAATGGGTTGGAGCTCCGAGCAGTCCAACGCTTACCAATTTTAATTTTGATTTCTTATATATAATTTGTTTAATTATAAAATAAATCTGGCGTAAATAAATCTCTTTTTCAATATAGCTATATGTAACATATTAAAAAATAAAGTAGTTACTAAAATATTTTTAAAAAAGGCCTCATGGTCAATTATATATAGTCCAACTTTTAGATGGATCGAACTTGAAGTCAAAATAAACTGCGTTAATAAAAAATGATTAAACCTATTAAACATGACAAATTAAGTAAATTATATTTTTACAGGTTAATTTTACCAATCTTAATTTACAGTATATTCACAAATCACAATGACATGACTTGGTCGTAAAACCATTTGTCTTTTCTTAAAAGTTATAATTTTGATTTTTTTTGTTTAATAAATGGCAAAAGAAGGCACAATCATTTATGTGAGCTACTCAAGTTGAAGTGTATTGGTGTGAACTCTTCTCCAGCCGCCAATTTCCAAAATAAAGTGAAAATGGTAATCAAATGCAGATACTATAATTATGGTTAATAATAACAAGATTTTCGAAACATTATTACTCTACTACTACCTTAATTATTTTTCGATTCTATTATTACAGAGTATTAGACTATTTACATGACTTTAGTTATCCTATTATTAGTTGCTGCTATATTTTTATTTTAAAATCTTTTTCACTTTTATAATTTTTTTAAATACTTGATGTTGATATATTGTATGTGAGCTGAAAATCTATTGAAAACAATCTTTATATTATTACAAGATATATAGGAATAAGATTACGTACACATCACTTTCCCTAAACATGATTTTCGAAACATATTTGTGGGGCATTCTTGGATCCTAGTTGTTTATAAGGAGTACTGAGAATGCTAAAAAAATACTTACTCACACATAATCTTATATAGTCAGATTTCTCACTAACAATAATCTTATAACAATATTTTATTATAATATCTAGTTTTAAAAAAAATCAATTTATATGCTCTTTATAGTAGTATTGAAATAAACAACATCATTATTAGAATATATTTTTTATGATCCTATTGTTCAGGTCAATTTTTGTGCATTTCAACTAATTTCACGAGATATCTACCACCTCCCACCAGTAACAGATATCGGTAACCATGTCGAAAACTTGACTGTACCAAACAGGTAACTAACCCCTTTTCTCCAATTATAGCTAGTTTTATTTTTCTTGGGGTGAGGGATTGGTTTGGCCAATGATTGTTGTACAAGTAATAGTGTAAACTAAGCAAGTGGGGCGGTTGGTGGGCCTGTGGAGTTTTTTGCTGCCTTCCCCCACAAAACTAACCTAAATTTTCAACTCTTTCATCATGTATATGATGCCATACCAAATTACAAATCTAGCTAAGCTACTACTATATATACATTTAAAATTAATTTTTTTTTAAAAAGACTATATATATACCCTACCTCCACAAAAGGAAATGCAAAGGATATTGAAAGGGTTCAAGTTTATATTGAGTAAAAAAAGTGATACTTTTTTTTGTCCCAATTTATGTGACACATTTTGAATTTCAAGATTCAAACAAATCTATTTTTTATTGTAAAATTTTCATATGTATTTTAAATATTTTGAATTATCAATTATTGTGACTTATAGTACTTTTTACGTAGTTTACAAATATGGGACAAAGGAGTGAGTATTTACAACTTATATATGGAGTCAATTAGAGTGACAAACATATTAGGTGAAGAGGTTTTTTGCTATGTTAGATTATAGTGAAACTAACTAAACGTAATTATAAGTTTTTAACTTAACATGAGAAAGATAACGTACAATGATAAGTAACTTGTTATCCAACCTTTTTGATAAAAAAAAAATGTCCAAATTTACCTCTTAATTTCTTATTATTATTTAAAATTACATTCAGTTTGAAGCTCTATTAGGAAATAACACCTTTTTCTTACCGTAGAAATAAATAATTAGTAATATAGATTAAAAAAAAACTAATGGTGGAGAAAGTTGTTAGTTTCAAATAATCCGAAGCTAATTTAGACACTTTTCCAATTTATTTATAAAAAAAAACTAATCGAAGTTTTCAACCATAGTTAAATTTTGATGGATAGAGTTATCCGATATTCGCGTTGATGAAAAATAGCTAGCAACCTATGAAATTAGATTAAGGCAAACTGAATTGAGTACCATGACTATTTAAAAAAAAAATACATAATACACAACTATGTTATTTGACTTGGCTTCAGCTCATATCTATGCCCTCCAACTTTGAGTGTACACAAGTATACACTTAAACTTGTTTAAATTTGAATAAATAGACAAACGCGTCCTACGTGACATAATACACGTAGGACACAAACTGTCATGTATCACTCCACGTAGGATAAATGTGTCTATTTGTTCAACTTTATACAAGCTTAAGGATATTAAAATGCGTAAATGTCAGTTGAGACCAAGTTAAAAATGCCGGATTATGTATCATTTAACACAAGTTGGAGCAAGACATGCATAATGTGATTGAAGTGGGGGGTGGGGGGGAGGCAACTAAACTTGAAAAAGACTTAACAAGGTCCTAGAGAAGGAGGGGACAAGATGGGGGGTAGGGAGGTTATATTTTAAGTAGGGTTGAGGTTGACAAAGACATGTCTCCCCACATAAGCCATGTTCTCCTACTTTCATTTTACTAAAATAATATAACTCCTATATACACTTTGATGATTACTTTCCAAGTCTAGTTCCATTTTGTCTCTTTCTTGTTCCTCTCATTTTTTATGTTTTTTGTTTGAGACAACTCAGGACATTTGTTGTTCTTATGAGGCTGTGATGTTTGGACCAGCAATAAAATACCATTCCCCATGCCATTTGTATATCATGTATCCTTTTCCATTTTTTTATTGGTACGATTTTCACTTTTCCAGTTATATACTTTCTACTTTTTCAATTCTTTTTCTTGTATTTTAACTTCTTTTTTTCTCTTTTTGTAATTATATGTTATTAGCTGTTGCTTGTGCTGAAAGCTGGAAGAAGGCATGTTATGATCATCTCAGACGAAAAGTACTATATATATATATATATATATATGATTGATTAAAATTTGTTATTCAATTAGTTTTGTACTTTTCTATATGGTGTAGTAATATATAAGTTCCTAATTTAGAAGAAGATTTGGTATTCTTTTTATATTGAGAAAATGGTCTAAAACCCCCCCAACCTATATCTGAAATCCCAACAACACATTCCAACTTTACGGGTGTCCTATTACCCACTTAAACTTTATATTTCTCTATTTTCTACACACCTAAGTGCTGACCTCAACACATAAATCAAATAATTAGGCCTGCGTGATTCCACGCGCTGGGTCCCACTCCTCTTCAACTCCCATTTCTTGTTTTTCCCCCATTTCCCTCCTAAAACGTAAAAGAACAAAAAATCCTCCTTTCTCATTTTCAATCCTTCTCCATTAGCAATGCATTTCTGGTGATCATCAAACAAATTTGCTATCATCGAACGATTTTGTTGTGTATTGTCGACTTCATTTCGTAGTTTATCAACTAATTTAGTAAAAGGTTAGTTCTTTATCCCTTATTTCGAGTTTGTGATTTATCCCCTAGGGTTTCTGTTGATTCGTGAAACTAAGAGCAACATTGTGTGAAATCTTATGTGTGGCTTACGATTGTAGTGTTAGGTGTTCATTTACACCATATTATACCACATTTTTTATGAAATTAGGTTTTTTCCTTTCTCGTTTAAGTTGCGTAATTTTGTATTATGTTCGTCTTAGTATTATGTTCATGTAGTGTTGTATTTATGTTCTTCTTAGTATTATGTTCATAGAGAAGCTGCTAGTCTGCTACTGTGTTGCATTTATGTTCATAGATTATGTTCATAGAGAAGCTAAGTACTGTGTTGTATTCTGTTCGTTTGCTAATGTGTTGTATTTTGTTCGCTTTTTTAAGTACAATTCTATTTTTTGGATTTCCCTCAAGTTAGAGTATGTCTATAATTACTATTCTATTTTTTTTATTTCCTTCAGGTAAGAGATGAATGGGTTTACTTTGATTACTCTAAGGTGGTACCATTGTGGGGTGTTAGATTTAAGTAGAGGAGAACCAATATATAATGGTGGAAAAGTTACAGAATTTTTGGATGTTGATGTAGATAAAATGTCATATTTTAAGTTGAAAGACTATATTAGAGAACTGGGATATAGTACGACTTGCACCTTTAGTATTAAAGCACCTAACAGTGGCATTTTGGTAGATGTTGATAATGATAAGGATATTTTAGACATGATGTGTTCCTTGGAAGATGGGGATGAAGTGGAGGTATTTGTTAGGCATTTGATTGATGAGGCAATTGTGGGGCCGATGTTAATAGAAAATGGTAGTCATGTGAATATGGGAGAATCTGGTTCAGCTTTTAATACAAAGCCTAGTGAGAGTGAAAACTTTAACTTTAGGGTAGGTGAAGACCATTTAAACAGTGAGGACCCTGTTGCTACTTTTTCAACCTCACCTCTTTTCACTACCACACCTCATTTCAATACTGCTACTGCAGATGGTGCTACTGATGAATGATATAGATGTTAGTCCTGCTGGACCTGATTTCTCAGAAGAAGAAGTAGAGGGTTCTGATTATTCAACTGAGGATAGTGTTGAGCCTGAAGCTGAATTAGTTGGAGATGATGATGAGGAAAAGTATGGTAGTGATGTACATGAGGAGGTTAGGGAGTTGAGGGCTGAAAAGAGAAGTTTTCAAAGGAGGAAAGAAGGAAAAGAATAGTAGTTGACAATGAAGAGGTACCAGTAGGTGAAGTTGGACCAGATCTAGGTTTTGATGAAACTGAAACAGGTAAAGTAAGTCATAAAGGAAGGCTAGGAGGCGATGAGCCTTACTTTGCAAGTTCTGATGATGATAGTTTTGAGTTAGATGAAGATGAGTGTTGTAATGATGATGAACGTGAATCTGGTAGATCAAGAAGGGTAAAGTTGTCAAGAAAGAAGAGTTCAAAAACTACAAAAAATACATTCATGATCCTACTGCAAAGAAAGTTGTGTGGCAGTTGGGCATGGTGTTTAAAGATGTGAAAGAATTTAGACAAACAGTAACTAAATATGCAGTTAGAAGGAGGGTTCAGGTGGAGAAGTGGGTGAATGAGCCAAAGAAAGTTAGAGTTAGATGCAAAGATGGTTGTCCATGGCTTTTGTTTGGATGTCTTGACAAGACAACAAATAATTTGATGATAAAAACTTACAATCCAAAGCATACTTGCAACAAGACAACTAGAAATTACTTATGCAATGCAAAGTCTTTATCTGAAGCATTCAGAGAAAGAATAACTGAGCAACCAAACATAAGAGTCTTCAAGTTGCAGGAGATGATTAGGAAAAATTTTAAACTTCATGTTGGTAAGACTACTGTGAGAAGAACAAGAGCTAAAGTATTGAAATATATAATGGGTGATCATGTTGTGAAATTTGGAAGAATACTTGACTACAATAATGAATTGTTGAGGACCAATCCAGGGACCAGTTGTATTGTAAAACTTGGTGAACCTGATGCAGAAGGCAAGTCAATATTTCAGAGTTTTTACATCTGTTTTGATGCTTTAAAGAAGGCATGGATACATTGTAGGAAGTGCATAGGCTTAGATAGTTGTTTCCTTAAAGGTGTTTGTAAATGCCAACTGTTAGTTGTTGTGGCCAGGGATGGTAACAATCAGATGTTGCCACTTGCTTGGGCAGTAGTTGAAAAGGAGAACAAACACACATGGACCATGTTTGTCAAGTGCATAAGGGATGATCTGGGGACTTGGAGATAGTGAAGGTCTCACCTTGATTACAGATATGCAAAAGGTATGTGAAGTTATTTTGTAATTTTTAATTTATATATGTAATTGTGACCTAATCATTATCTATTGCAGGGAATGTCTGTAGCAATTAAAAATGTATTACCTAAGTGTGAACATAGAATGTGTGCTAGGACCATATTAGCTAACTGGGCTAAGGATTGGAGGGGTCTTCAAAGAAGACAACAATTTTGAAAGATAGCTAAGAGTACATTTGAGTCTCAATTAAGGAACAATATAGAGAATATGAAGTTGTTAGGTCCAAAAAAAATGATGGATAACTTAATGTACTACAACATTAATTTTTGGTGCAAAGTTTACTTCAATACTGAAGTAAAGTGTGACTCTGTAGATAACAACATGTCTGAGTGTTTTAATGCATGGATCCTGGCTGCTAGACACAAGACCATCATTACTATGCTTGAAGAAATAAGAGTGAAGATGATGACAAGAATAGCCAAATTAAGGGAGTTCTCAAGTACTTGGAAGTGTAATTTCTCTCCAATAGCTCTGAAGGTTTTAGAGGAGAACATTAGTAGGTCTATGGACTGTACCATTGAGTTTAATGGAGCTTTGAAGTGAAAGAAAGGCTTTGTCAACAGAAAGTGGATATTGCTAGGAGAACTTGTAGTTGTAGGGTGTGGCAGTTAAGGGGCATACCATGTGCACATGTTGTGGCTACATTATACTTTAAGAAGTTTTCTCTTTATGACTATATAGACAGCTGCTACAGTAAGGAAACTTACTTGAGGATTTATGTCAATGTTATTGAACCGCTCACAAATATGGAGATGTGGCCAGTTTCTACAAACCCCACTATTGAGCCACCAGAAATCACAAACATGCTTGGTAGGCCACCTAAAGCTAGAAGGAAAGAAACTGGAGAAACTAAAAAATCTGGGAAGCTTCCTAGGACTGGACTTGCAATGACATGCAATATATGCCATGTCAGAGGCCATAACAAGAGAGGGTGTCCTCAAAGAGAAGGTGTTGAATCATCAACAAGACAAAGTGCACCATCACCTATTGCATCAGTAAGGGCAGAACCAACAGGTTCAGGCAGGGGAAGAGGCAAACCAAAGGTACTATTTGTAACTTGTTTTACTTTTTTCTTAATTTATGACTACTTTTCTCTTATATGTATCGAAAACTCCATCAGCACCATCAGAAGGTGAGCCTCCACTAAAAAGGGAAGAGGAAGACAAAAAAAACATCATCAGTAGCACCTAGTACACCTCCCCTACCTATTGCACCTACTGATTTTCCTGCATCCTCTTCTGTTCCTCCTACTTATCATGCATCTTCTTCAATAGCTGGTACTACTAAAAGAGGAAGAGGTAGGGGCAGGGGAAACACATCTCTAGAGAAAAGACCAAGTGTTGACACCCAATTTTGACCTTCCTTTCTTCCAATTCATTGTTTTCGAGCTTCTAATTTAATAACGCATCAAATTATCCATTTACGCAACTATATTTTACTACTGCGATTATTTATCTACTAAAATTATATATTTTATTATCGAAATGACTATTATCACTTTTACACCTCTTTTCTTAAATAATCAATTGTCGTCATCTTATTTCTAGTTTCCTATTTATTAAATTAATTACAAGTCAATATTTTGTATATATATTTTATATTAGCGATATTTTTATTATGTAAATTTTTAGTTGTTATCATATCATAATATATATTATATTAGTTATTAATTTAGAAGCCCAAAAGAATTTAAAAGAAGAAAGAAAAATGCCATTAAATTCAGCCCAAAAACCCAACAATATCGAACCAAATTGGTCAACCCATAAAAATAAATACATCTTAGCCCAAATTCGTCCCATTTTTTGGCCCAAAATTAATTCAAGCCCTATGCCATATCTTTTCAATTAGCAGCTGCTCCTTTGTCTTCTATCGATAGTTTCCTCTTTCAGCTAAACTCCAGCGACTTTCAAAATGGCAGATACCATCCACTCCAATTCTATGCAAGCCTCGACAACTCCACTAGCTCTCTCTTATTCTCATCTCTCTTCTTTAATTTGGTCAAGGGAAAATGCCAAAGACTTCTGCAATTTCTGAAGGAGTAAGCTCAGGGATTTGATTTTGAATTCAAACGGCTCCTTCACTCTTTTGAATCCCACCAAAACGCTAAGCCAGAAAACCTAGTCTTCACTCTTTTGCCTCCATAGCAGCTTTGACATTCATTTCTTAAGAAGCTTTTTCCGTTACACCATAGTACTGCTTAACTACTATTTTCTGCTCTAAAATATTACCCTTGCATCCTTCTTTCGATCTCGATCGAAACCTAAGTTTCAATCTTGTTCGAGTTCATTATTGTTCAAATATAGACATTTGATCGCAGCAGCCCCGTTCACTGCCCTGCACCAGGTGATACTCCTCTCTTTTCTCTATTTTCCATTCAGCTGATATACTATTATGCTTATCTGAATAAAATCACATCCTGCCGTTAATGTTACTTAGTTAATCTAAAGTTATATTCCTTTCATGATTTGGCCGTCTTGTATTAAAGAAATAGTTTTGTTTCGTGAGTAAATCTTCATTCGAAATCAGTTTGTTATTAGCTAACGTTCATTCGGCATCTTTATTTGATAAAATTTGCAGCTGTTTTATTGTTATTTTAAAAGTATGTTTAGGGAGATGGCTATAGTCCCTGTTTTAGTTGGAGATTATGCATACTAAGTACTCTGTTTTTTTTTCTTTTGAATGTAAAAGGACGCCTTGGTTGTAGGCATTTTTTTTGTAAAGTGTTACTACTCTTAATACGTAAGTGTTAACTCAAGCTCCGCGCTATTTGTTAATTAAATCGTGTATTTTTTTAATTTTGTGTTTAAGTAGTAGCAGTAGGCAATGTTTTGAAATCTGGAAAATATATAACTTCATTTTGTTTTAGTTGAAAAGTAGGTTGCAGTTTTTCCTTAATAATGTAACCCTCTATATTATATACCTACAAATGTGAGTTTTGAATTTCTCTCGACAGATTATGTTACTATATATATGGGTATAAGTTTCTTTAATTTTAAAGATAAGTCATGTCTTGCAAATAATTTTACTTAGTTTAGTCATAATAGTAAGGGATTATTTTCGAGATCGATATACCTTTGAAGTTGTGTTCATTTGGCGTATTAGCAAATATGATTATATTACTTGAAATCGGTTTTGTTGTTCGTTAATGTCCCTTTTGGTGTCTTTTATATGATAAAATTTTCAGCTTGTGTTTTCTTACTTTAAAAGTATTTTAGATAGAGTAGAGTGTTTGTTGTTGATTTTTTTTAGAAATAATATGCAGGTTACTTTAATTTTCATTATATCTTTATTTTATTTATTCATTTTTGTAGTAGTAAGAAATATCATAGATTTTAAACTCTTCTGCTTAATTCATTAGTTAGTAGAGTTTGTTGTTTTGATTTTCTTCCAAGTTTTTCGTCAGGGCTACTTAAAAAATATCCAAATATCTTAGTTAGAGTTTCGTTCTGCATTGGCACGCTTTATATTTTAGATAGTATATTTGATGTGTAATTTTACTTAGCTCAATCTATTTTTATCTGATATAATATCGTTTAAAGTTGAATGTCTTACTAATCTTGTTTACCCTCTCTTTATTTGCATGAACACTTTGGAGCAAAATGGAGTCTTTGATTCAAGACTCTAGCAAATTGTCGAGTCTCATAGACTCAACATTATCTTCACACCTGCACATGGAGTCTTCACTACATCTTTGACCATTCGAAATTGCAAACAAAACAAGTGGTCCTATCTTGGAGTCACAAGGCTACTTACATTTTGCATTATTTACTTACGTGTTTTTTTCTTTACATGTTATACTTGCTTGTGTGATTTAGATATTTCTAGTTTGGATTCATAATAGTTGACTTAATATATATATTTGGGTTTGGGTACCTTTAGTTAGAAACAAACTTTTATAGTTACTTTAGCTTTTTATAAACTTCATTTAGCATATTCTTTTTTTTTTAAAACACTTCTTTTGCACCATTTTTAAACCCGCTAGGTTTATTAAGTTTTGTTCAAATTTGACAATGTCTTTCAAAAATAATTTATATATTTTGTTCTAAACACTTATTTTTCTAAAACCTTTTCTAAAGGGAGCACTTTGTCAATCAATGAGCTAATGTTTTTTTAATTACCCTTTTTTAGCCATGGATTTGTCTAAATTGATCTAGAGAAATTACTATTTTTCATTCTAATACAATTGCAAAAAGCTTTTAAAATAAAAAATGTTTTCCAACTTGGTTACTCAATTACTTAATCTTTAATACTCTTATCTTTCTTTTAAAATTAATTAACCTAAGTTTGGCCGGTTAACTATTTTTCAACAGATTTTAAAGGAAGCCTTATCCCTTCCCTTTAAGATAAATTAGAACTCTTACCTAGAATCATCTTAAGTTAAGTAGACCTTAATTGAAGTCAATTTTAGTATTACTTAGTTAAATATTTAGATGTCCTAATTCACCGTAATAATTAGGTGGCGACTTCTTCACTTAGTTAATAATTTGAAATCACCAATATGTTGTACACGTTTTGAACTCGAGTTAAAATGGGGTATAACACCAAGAATCATGGGAAGGGGTGTGTTCCAAGCTGCAAATGGCTTCAAAGTCATGAATGTGAGTCTGTGATATATGTTATAAGCTTAAATATTGAATTATAATCCTAATTTTGTTTAATTAAACAACTTAAATATTGATATAATCCTAATTTTACTATAGCCTGGTATGCCAAGTAGTAAGATCTACTCTACTGGACAAGCAAAAGTGACAAGATCATTTGATGTAACTGGTGACATTGGTTATACACCAAGTAATACTACTGTTTTATTTAAAAAATATATTTAGATTGGTTTTAAGAGTCACCACTTAATTTTTAAGAAAAATCAAGAAAACTACTTTTTCAAAAGATTAAAACAGAAATCTAATGAAAATTTGAAAAGGGTTCGAGGTTCTTATTAACACTCTAGGAAGATTTTAAAAGCACCTAGAATGTCCACTAATGTGCGGTTATCCGACAATTAATTATTCGGCTAAAATAATTTAACTTAACTTGAATTTGCAAATTTTATAGTTAGAGCTATTTTAAAGGGAAAAAAGGGGAAAATAGAAATACTAAGTGATACTTTTTACAAAAAATTACTCTTTTAAGTCTTATTAAGGGTCATCGATTTTAGCTAAATTGATAAAACGCAATGGGCGTCTTACGGGGATTTGAACTCTTCGACCCTAAGATTAACGACAAATATTATCAAACACACAAACACAACAAAGAAAGGAGGGAAAGAGATTTGGGCCCGAGTATGGTTTTTTTCTATCCACCTGGACCAGTACTTGGGCCCATTTTCATGAATGCCCATTTGAGTCACCTGCACCTGTCCTATACTAACGTAAAAAATATTTTTTCTTTGGGCCTTAGGCCCAATTTTTTACCTGTCCTAAATTCTAACGGAATAATAAACATAATGTCTAAATAGGCTTAGGCCCAATAATAACAAAATACAATTTTTGAAATTAAGAGTGGGCCTTTGGCCCAATCTTTCAATTTCTCGATCTTTTGCTTCTTTCAACTTCGAGACCTGTTTGTCGATTTTCAATGGCCGATTGACTCGATAAGGAGATTTAAGCCTTTATGGCTCTCTTGAAGAACAAGGACAAGTAGTGAGTTCGTGGCGAACTCGGACAGATTTCACATGCAACAAAAAGAATTAAAATTAGCCTCAACATATTCAAACCATAGCTTAACGATAGTTTATCAATCACAAAATAATATGCACGTCAAAGGAAATTAGCACTTAACACCTTAGGCCCAAGAGGATAAAGAATGATGGATAATTATGGTGAATAACTAGCAGGTTTGGAACAAAAGATGAAACAATATAAATTACACTTAAAATGATCTAATATGCCATAGCCTTGTGTAGCCTCATGTGCACATCTTTAAAAAAAAATCACTCGAAATACAACAAGAAAGGAGCTGATGATGATCAAACTTTGAATAATTAAATTAACTAAAATGGGCTATCTAAAACTGAGGCAACAAGACCAACCAATCTAATCACAATCAAAACTTGGCACAACAACATTTAAAGAGAGGGCCCTAGCACATAAAATCAAAAGATAACCTATTCTGCTAATCGAGGACATGCTTATATTAGGGAAAGATTACTATGTAGGATGAATGAGACCGACAAGACTAATGTGATTCAACTGAAGAAATAAATACGCCAGAAGATCGATCTCTAATGTCACAATTTATCAAGCAAAGCGGAAAAAACTCAGAATAATTATTCTTAACAAAATAAGTTCAATCACAAGCAACTAGTGAGAGATAATACTAAGATGAGTAGAGAAAAAAAAAACCTAAAATAGTCCTAGAAAGACACGAAATGAACTGAAACAAGAAGCAGTAAACAAGATATCGAAGAGAAAGGGAAAAAACTAAATATATATATATATATATAAAACTTATTTTCTTGTCAATTCTTTTTTGTGAAATATGCCAAAGTTACGGTTTAGACAACACTAGACGAGCTAAGAGACATAGCGGAACCAATGATAACGGACCATGAAAGCTTTAATGACCAGAAGCAGAGCCAGATGTGGGTGGAAAATAAACAAATCTAATGGCATATAGGCGAAATCAATTCAAAACGATACAAAGAGAATATTAAAAATAGCACAACATAAGGTCTCGAAGCATAACGAGCAGACATAAGACTAGCACACTATTCGAGCCGGCGACAAACTCAATATAACTTACTAGATGACTGGAAAGACAAGATTGGTGTTCCTTAGCTCAAGAGGACAGAGATGTTCAGTGAACGGCAACATGACAAACATCCAAAATAAAAATAAAAATAAAAATTGCTAAGAGCCAAATAATATTACCATATACAAGAAATTTGAACAAAAGGAGAAAATGAACTATTACACCTAACGGACAATAAATGTAACAACATTTGAATTCCGTATTAACTAACTTCATGATTTCGACTAGTACTCGCAAAAAAAAAACGATGAACGTAAGAACACGCCTCATGCTTAAAAATGACTAAAACATACTCAACTTAAGACCAAACGGTGCATCAGATAAAATGAATTTGAATCAGCAAGGAATTATACCTTCTCCAGGCAGCGACCAAGGATGAGAAACTCGCGCAGAGGAACACGACTTTCACCACAAAATCCAACTCGAACAGCAACCAAGAAGTTAAATGAAAACCGAACGAAGAAACTTCTCAAAATTTTAAAACTAGAGAAATCTGTCCAGGGATTTCTTTAAAAATGCAAAATCCACTATGGAAGACCTTTGGTAAGCTATTTATTAGTAGAATGTGACTGACTTTCTATGCCCTTTCTCAATTTTCTACCCACTTTTTTTTTCCAGATTTTTCTCTAACTCAAAATTTTCACGCCCCCTTCACAATGAAGAAGATGAAGTATATATAGGGGAAAAATTAGGGTTCCAAACTTAGGGGGAAAACCGATCAAATTCACAAGAATAGGGCCTCTTTTGAAATTCAAACTCCTAATTCCTTTCATCATTAAGGGAAAACAAACCTTTTTCTGAAACTTTCAAACCATTTCGAAAAAGGAAAGGAGGAATGGACGTTTCGGATTAATCGATTGTCCTTCTTAGGTTACGTGGCTCGATCTCAAGCTTGCAAGGGCGATTTCGCGGCTGCAAGGACGAAGTTGCAGATGCTTTATCTGCTGGAGCAGTACAGGTGTACTGGTAAGGCAAAAGAAAGAAGAAACGACGAGAAAATTGCACATAGATGCCGTGTGATTTCCGTATATTTTGACGAAAAAATGGCATCATTTTGGAGCCGTTATTCACGTTTGAGCATCAATGGCTGTCGTCTTGTGGCGTATTGTTGCTGCTATGTATTTCCGTCTATTGACGTTGGAAGATGCTGAAGACGTTCTGCGTCTTTTGGAGTTGGCGGGTGGGCCGGGTTAGATGGGAAATTGGGGCTGGGACGGAAAAGAATTAGAGAAAAAGGTGGGCTGTGGGGTTATTGAATTATTGGGCTGGAAAATTATTTGGTATTGTTGGTATATAAAAGTGAAAATTTCTAATATGACATATATTATACTAATATTTTCGAGTTATAGCAGTAGATTTAGACTTTCAAGTTATAACATTAAAAATTTCAGGTTGTAACAGATTATTAAAAAAAAAGTTATTTTAATAATTAAAAAAATTTGATTTGAAAAGAATAAAAAGATAAAAAAATTAAAATAAAACGTTTCTGAAGGAAAAATATGAAAAAACGGAAATAGGGGTGGCAATTAAATATGAATTAATTTAAGATAATTATTAATTAGCATGAATTAAGGAATTTCAAACTAATTAAGAATATTCAGTTTCCTTAATTCACTCCAATTTGTTAAAATTAATTTAAAAATCTGATTTTATCCATTTTTCTTTCACGTTTCTCTCTTCGATTTCTTCCAGAAATTGTCACTGGCGACAAATTGTAATTTTTTTTTGGTTTGAAAAAACCTGTTTTTTTTTGTGATGGACAACTAGGTAAATAAAATTTGAATTGATTGATGATAATTATCAATTAGCATAAATTTAGGAGATTCAAACTAATTAGGAATATTTAGTTTCTTTAATTCACTCTAATCTGTTAAAATTAATTAAAAAGTATGATTTTATCCATTTTCTTCTACGTTATTCTCTCTTAGTTTTTTTTTCCCAGAATTGTTGTCACTGACGAGTAAATCAAGTTTTTTTTGTTTAAAAAATATTGATTTTGTTGTGATGGACGACTGCTTATCTATATTAATTAAATATGGTGGTAGATGGGATCCTTCAGGTTGAATAAATGTTGGTATGAATAATTGGATGTCAACTATATACAGTTTGGATACCAATTATATGGTGTTCATTTTGATCTCCAATTAAATAGCAAAACTAAACTGTTTATGTATCCAATTGTTATGTAGTTTGTATATAACTGATATCCAAAAATTTGTATCCAATTGATATGCAGTCTGTATATAACTAGTATCTTGAAATTATGAGAGTCAATCTGTAATTCATATGTAGTTGATAACTGACTTGAAGAAAACAGTGCATATTCTATATCATTCAATACTTAAAACTGTATCAAAAACAAATATATATCGTTCAAAAGTTAAAAAGACATGAAATACTAAAGAGTCTAAGCTGCAATCAACTATCTCAAATTTGATCTCCGTAGTCTTGGTGTAGGATAATTGCTGGTATCTGGAGCATGTTCTTTTGCTATGCGGGATCCATCAAATTTGCTAGCAACAGTCCCAGTTACTTCACTCTCACTGATCGCGCCATCATCATTCTTTGTTTTTCCGCATTGCCATTAACCTAGTTGGAGAAATTGAAAAAGAAACCTTCTTATTATAAAAAATAGGCATTATAAGAAATTACCAATTTCATACCAACATTAGTCATAATTTATACCAAATTTTTTTTTGGATGATTTAACAAACTACAACCAATTCACATAATTGGACCATTGATATCACACCATTTTTTGATAAAAATAATACACAACTTAAGTCAGTTTTCATGCCAACAATAAGTCAATTTCATACCAATGTTAAAACACATTTCATACCATATTCATAAATCGTATATTAAGTCAGCTTTCATACCAATATTATTCATGTTTCATACTAGTTTAGTAGACAGAATGAGAATAATTTGAAAAAAATAGATTTCCTCTAAACTGTGTACCAACTTCATACCAAATTTAAACAAGTTTCACACCAAATATAAGTAATACATCAGACCATTTTTATACCAAATTTTATACCAAATTTAGACAAAATTCATACCATATTCATAAATCGTATATTAAGTCAGCTTTCATACCAATAATATGCATAATATAACAATTTTAACAAAAAAATCTACTAAATTGATTTAACCATATCCCATGTAGTAAAAAACCCAATTAACTTTTGGAGGACACAACACACTCAACAATACTTTCTAAGAGTCCAAACAACATAAGGTTTCAAGAACATCTTTACCTCCTATAATAAACTCCAATCTACACTACACATGGCTATAAATCTCCCAAAAAAATTAGCAAAACAATAAAGATTCGATTTTTGACCATTCCCCACGTAGAAAGAACTCAAATCAGCAAAACCCAAAAAGGATCAACCCCAAAACACCTCTGATTCACCTCCATGAAAATGGTAAAATAAACTTTCTTGCAATACAATTATCAAACGAAATTTCTCCAAAATACTAAAATTATTGAAAATTACAACTTAGAGATCTGCCCTTTTGTGTTGATTGTATGGAGAATATATTTCTCCTAATCA
>NW_006239083.1:308218-340722 GCF_000226075.1 Solanum tuberosum | reverse complement strand
TTTTTTTTAACATGGAATTGACGTGGGGTGAGAGATTTAGATGGGGTGGGGTGTGACTTGTAACTGTAAAAAAGGAACTATAATCAATGTAAATCCCTATAATTGTGTAAGAGATAATTATGGGGTATTCTTTATTTAAATAATTTAATAATAATATAAAATTATAAAAAATAACTTATTTAATAAAGTAAAATTTAATTAATTTATAAATAATTAGTGATATGTTATAACCCGTAATTAAACTGTTATAAGCAAGAATTTTTTAAAAGTAGATTTAAAACCTGTAATATTGACTCTTAAATGTGTATATGGGGTGATTTTTACTATATAAAATGCTGAAAAATGGAGGAGAAAATGGGCCCAAATTTAGTCTGAAAAAATTGGGTTTAAGGTCAGGTAAAATATAGAGTTCTAAAATGGTTAGATTTGCAATAGCAAAAGTGGCTAAACAGATTGTAATTTTAGTCAATTAGAATTAAGAAATTAGTCAAATTGAATTCGATTGGTGAATTCGGCTAAAACTAAATAAGATAAATTAGTATTAATTAATTAATGAGTTTCTTAATCTTAACGAAATAACATAATTAACTTAATTATAAACTAATTAATTTAAGAATGTAAACTATTACTTAAACCAAAATAATTGACAAAATATTTATGTAAAAGTAAAACCGTTTTTGATGCGATTTTGAATATTTATAAAATATACTAATTATATAAAAACGAATTTATTATTCAAAAAATATAAAATGACTAAAATTACCTAAAAATCACTTGAAAATATTTGCAATTTTTATCAAATTAATTATTCCAAATCGTTTGAAATTAAGAAGCTCGAAAATTAATTATTATCGGGGAGGGTCAAAATTGGATGTCAACAACTACTAAGCTGAAATGGAATGGTAAAGCAACAATCTCAACAAGCAAGCTTGATGAGCTTAGAGAGAAGCAAAGAAAGAAGACAATGGGAAGTAGTTCAAGTCAAAATGACACTTCTTCACAGTCAAAGATGCCATGAAAATTGTAGTGATGCTGATGTATTTAAGCACTTTTAAGTTAGTTCATACATGTTGCATTAATGGCCTGCTATTTTGGATTTTGTTTGTTGGTAAATTTTGCCTTATGTGAGGGCTTTTGAATATGACATTATTTAGGTAAATTCTGTCTTATGTGAGGCCTTGTAAATATGACTTTATTTTGGTAAATTTTGCCTTATGTGAGGCCTTATGAATGAATGGTGATGTGTTTAAATGGTTGTTGTGTTGTCTATCGAATTGTATTGGCTATTCAGGTGTGCTTAAATATGTTGTGTTGGTTATGTGTTTTACAAATGGTGTTGTGTTGTCTATGTTGAAGTATGAATGAATGACTAGGTTGTTGGTTGTTGATGAAGTGTTGCATATTAATACAAGCTTTAATTGACATCATAGATACAAAATGACACACATACATTGACAATTTTAATTAAACATAACAACAATACAAATCAAAGAGAAATCAAAATATGCAACACTTGAACTACTGGTTGCTGATGAACATAGCAACAACACAAATCAAAATACACAAAAGTATCTTCCTATTGAACCTACACCATTTCAACCTTCTATTGAGTCTCCTCTCCAATAACAAATTAGAGTTCCTCAAGTTGTCAATATGAACCTGTCTAATACATAATTCTTGCTCCAACTCATTGATTTTGTTCACCAATCTTGGAAGGATAAAACTTGATCTTGGATCCACTTCTTCTTTGTCCCTCCATCGAAAAATTTGCAATTTTTAGACTGAAAATGATCCAAAATAGTACATTAGCATCGTTCAAAATAAAGTGTAGCAAGAATACAAGAAAAACACATACACCATAGCATGGGCAAGACCAAAATCTTCTTCCCGGATTTAATTTCGACTAAGAAGTTTGCAAATTCAGCAAAATTCCATGTTTGCATTCACTACAGCGTTGAGCATTGGGTCTGATTCATCCATACAAAGCTTATTCAAGTTTTCATTTGCCATTTTTGATGAATTTCGAGAAAATTCAAAATTCAAATTAGAGACCTAAATAAGAAATTAGAGCAGATTGCAAACCCTAAATTCAAGATTTGAAGTAGAAATGAACATTAACAACTAAACACTACTTAATTTTGAGAGGAAATTGTGATTTTTTTATAAAAGGAACAAGGGTTAATGGTGGGGAAGAAGAAATAATGGTTTATTTAAAGGTGGGAAGATGACCGTTGGAGAAGGAGGATTTTTTCGTCAAAATTAACCTTCTAATGCACCTAGAGGAGGTGAGAACACCTCACATGACAGGTCAGCACTTAGGTGTGTAGAAAATAGAGAAATATAAAGTTCAGGTGGGTAATAGGACACCCGTAAAGTTGGAATATGTAGTTGGGATTTCGGGTATAGGTTGGAGGGGTTTTAGACCATTTTCTCTTTTATATTCAACTATCTTACAACAGTGATATGTGAGATTTAGAGAGGGTGGTGTGTATACAACGTTATCTTGTGAAGGCAGGGTGATTGTTTTTGATAGACCCTCGACTCAAGTAAAGCATATGCCTAAAAAACTTAAAATCAAAATATATTGACTAAATTCTGCTATAAAATCTGGTATGTCATAAAGAAACATTAAAACAAGGTCCCCCACGGGTATCATCAACACATATAGTCTAGTTGTATCAGTGAAAATTTTCTATGTAATATAGTGTTAGTTCAATTCTCATTTCCTGATCCAGATGTAATATAAATATTTTTTAAGAGATAATAGGACACCATGAGTTGGGGAAAAATGATTGTTAATTTGTTCGTCTATGAAATAAAACCAGTAACTTCATTTGTACTACTAAATAAAAGCTGTCATCCAAATTGACAAATTATCAACTTGAAGCCCAGTCCAACAAAAATTGAAAGCCCAATATTGACAAAATATCATTTGGAGCCCAGTCCACAAAAGTTGAAAGCCCAATGTTAAACATAGCCCATAGGATAGAAACAGGTTCTTTGGATAATCTTTGAATGAATCTGATTAATTGTGTAGGGGAATCCTACAGACTTTTTACAAATATTTCTTGTATATTGACATATGATATACAATTTTAATACAAAATAGTGTATATCTTTTGTATATTTGGCTATCAAATATAATTACTTTTAGTCGACCGACCAAATATATAACTTTACCTTTAAAAGGCCCAGCCAATTTATGCTAATGAGGGAGGGGATAATCAGATTATCATACACAATATGTGATTATTATCTTATAGTTGAAATTATTTTCTTGCTTTTTCTGCTCACGTATTATTTTAAGAGTTCTAAATTTCAAGTTTTACAAAAATAATATTACAAATTTTATCAGTGTGCATCAAATATGATACGATTATTGTCATAATAACATTTTTAATGTATCAAACATTTGAAATAATAATCACCAAGACATATCATTTGAAAAAGCTTTCTTTTGGTTGGTTTTTCATTTGTTGTCCAAATACTTGTATAGGGGCACGACTTGTCAATTTAAAATCGTACTGAAAATTCCATTTTAAAGAAACGTCCTTTCCAAAATCGACTCAATTTCAAAGCTTGAACTTGAAGCCTCTAAATTTCATCTCATTCAAAGGAAATTATTAAGACTTTGAGACATTTCATAATAGCAAAAAAAAATTAACAAGTGCTAATACTTTTTCTCTTTTCAATTTAGAAACAAAAAATAAATCTGTTTGAAATAAACTCTGAAATTTCTTTGATTTAATAAACCTTGTAGATACTTAAAAGATCATTTTAGTTTGATGTGATTTGAGTCAACTCATTTTGTTTAAATATTGATATCCCAATCCTAATTTTATGTGACACTATTCAACTAGACATAAAATTTTATAAGAATTTTTTTATTTTTTTAAAATTATGATTCAAAGCAGACTTTAGACATTAGTATACATAATCATTGATTCATTTCATTAATAATAAAATAGAGTATTTTTTAATATAGAATGATAGCATCTTTATGAGTTGGACCACAAAACAAAAGAGTACTAAATTCTAATTGATTAAGTAAGATATGTGTTCTATTCGAAATTTCTTACTTTAAATTATCTTTTTATGGTTCACGACTTTACTATGTGAAGTATATTAAGTACTACCTTTTTACCATCAAATTATCCCGGCAAAAACATAATCCAAATCAATGGATCATATTCTTTTTATATCCTTTTTGAAACACAAGAAGAAAGTGTATACTTCCTTTTGTTCTATAACACTTTTTTTTTTTTGGATAGATTAAAAAGGAAGGGTGCCACATAAATGGCACAAAGGAGTATATGTTTTTTTTCTTATAAAAAAAAAAACTAATATGATATTTTATGTTTTTTATAAGATTTACTCATATAGTATAAGTAAGAATTTCAAAAAGTATTGATATGAGAAAAATTATAATTAAGATTAATTTTTATACCATATAAATTCTAATTAAAATATTAATTAATTAAAAAAATTAATGAAGTTAGTATCTAAATAGGGCTGCAAAAAATTTGAACAGATCAATAAATCGAATCGAAAAGAGTCTCTATTGGGTCATAGGGTTAACAATTTTTTATTTGTTTTATAAAAAAAGATTATTGGGTTATCGATTTGGTTTTTATTTTTTAATATTGGGTTATTGGGTAAACCGACAATTTATTAAAAATATAGTAATTTATTACTTTACCAATACATAAATATTACTAAATATTAATTTTAGGTCTCATTTGTTTGCACTTAATAGAGTTCTGAATCTTAATCATTCAGATTCAGCTCATTAAGTGCGTTTGGTTTTTAGGTCTGAATCTGAAAGATTCAGCCCATTAAGTCCATTTGTTTTTTTTTCTTCCAAAAAGCCTCTTAATGAACCTGAAAAGGTCTGAACAGATCAGATTTGCAGGAGAGTTTTAACACCATTTAGATTTATTTAATAAGTTATAAAATAATAATATATAGCCTCTCTCGATCTTTGTGTGACTTTTGCTCTCACGACTACAAACTTTCTTCCTTCTTTTTTTTTTGCTTTGGTCTCAAATTTTCAATTTTTGCACTTAAAACTGTAAACGTGATAAAAACCAGAGAATTTTAACATCTGGGTTTGTTATTTCTTTGTTTGGGTTCCTAAAGTTTCAATTTTTACACTTAAAAGTGTTAATGTGATGAAAATCAGAGAATTTTATCATCTGAGTTTCTTTTTTTGGTCTAATTCGCTGGTTTTTTTTTGCAGTTTCATAAATGGGTATCACTCAGCCAATGAATCGATCTCGAATTTCATTAAAAGCAGTGAATTTTACTCAGAGGAGTTTGGCTATGAAGCCATTAGTTCCATTAGCAGCAACTATTGTTGCTCCTGGTGAGTTAAATAGATTTTTAGTAGTTTGTGTGATTTACTGCTACTTTTTGTAATGAAAATGATTTATTTATTTATTTTGTAATTTTTTTGTGGGGTTTAAAGGTGGAAGAGAAAGCAGAGGCAAATGATTATGAGAAATTGACAAATGAGCTAACAAATGCTTCTCCTTTGAAGATTCTGGATAAAGCCCTTGAGAAATTTATGTTAGGCGTTGATGATGTGATATTTTATTTATTATTTTCGATTAGTATCTATGATACTTATTGACCTTTTTGATATTATATTGTGTCTATAAAATAAATTATTCATGATTTTTTTTTATGTTATGCTTGATGATTATGATTTTTTTAAATAAGTATTTTCAAGATTGGATTTCTTTTTTTTTTTTTTTTTTGGAACCCCAGGATAACCCGCAGCCGCTACAACCTCTGCCCTTCGGGTGAGCACTTTGTGCGCACTGAGTAAACCCCCCACTGTGTAATAGCCTGCAAACCACACAAGGGATGTAAACCGCACTAGGCAAGCCCTATGCGACAGGCTCAACTCAGAAGGCATTGAAGGAGGGGATCGATCCCGGGTCATCCGTGTGGATAACCTCCCTCCAAACCAATTGAGTCATCTCAGGATTTCATATTTGAATATTAAAAAGTAATATATATTTTTTGTTGAAATGATTTTTTTATAACATTTTATTAATATGATGTTTGATTTCATATGCACATTCAGATATTGAAAACAAATAATAATTGTTCAGTGTTCAGATTTGGAGACTACATCTTAATATTCAGATGTGTATTCAGATCTAGACACCTAGCTCTTAATACAAATCTTGATATTCAGACGTGTATTCAGATTCATTTTAATCTCAATAAAAACAAACGAGGCCAATACCTTACTAGATACTGTTTTTGTTCTTTAGTCTTCCATTCACACTTTACCATGATTTTGAATTGTCAACTTCACATTATACAAAACGTCAAAAACCTAAGGTAAGAATCATATTCTTCTTAATTTTTCTTTGTGTTACACTTATATAGTTCTTTTCATGTTGCATTTGTAATGTTACAATTATTGTCTTGTCACGTCAAATTGTTAGAGAAGTCATATATTTATTTTATAAGCATTTTTCATGTTGATTAAATTGAAAACTGAATCATTAAAGACCAAAATCAATAAATCGAAAATGGAAAAAAATATCTTATTAATTTGATTATTAATTTAGCATATTTTAAAATTAAAAATTAATAACCAAAGTTAGCGAATGGTGATACATAAAATCGAACCAAATCGCTCAATACACACATGTGTATTTGCTATATCTAAATGCCACGAAAATTGAGACGGAGTAGGGGGATTTTTCTTTTTTTGCCCACCGTCGCTCCCTTGAAAAGCGGGTCGAAAGAATCCGAGTAGTCATCTTCTTACTTCCACATCAATCATCATTGACTTCACTTTTCATGCACCTCCCTTTTTTTTCTTCTTCCCAAAAACCAATAAAATCAATATCGCTTTGCATTTAAAACCAAAAAATAACAAAAATAAATGTCAAATTCCTAATTTAAATATTTCACTTTCTCAGTTGAAATCTCAGCTACCTACAGTCTTTTTGCTGCTCATTTTAATTTATTTATATTCTGAAAAGAGAATATTGGGTTTCTAATTTAATTTCAACCCTTGAATTTTCTGTTTTTTTGGTGGATCTTCTTGTTGGGGTTTCACTGATTCTGATCTATATTCAAAAAAATAAGAAATTGGTTGATTACTTTGATTTCAAATCTCGATTTTTTCTGTATTTTTTGGTGGATTTTCTGGGATTTGATTTGATTTGAATTTCCATTAATTTTGGGGTGATTATTTTTGGATTTTCTTTGTGGGTTTTGATTAAGGTGACAGATAATTCAAGATTTTGTTTTGGGGGTCTGTTTCTTGGATTTTTTTGGTGGGGTTTGATTGAATTTTGTTATATAAATTCAAATGTATGAAGAATAGGGTGTCACGTTCATCATCATCACCAGCATCGTTGTTGTTGTCAATGGCTGCGCCAAGGAGTTTGGTAGTGGATACGGGGCGGTTGCTGACAAGGGATGAGGAAATGAACTTAGGTTTGACGCCGGGAGCTGAGGATTCACCGACTGGTAAAAGGTATAAGGAAGGGAAGTTTCCGTTGTCAAGATGGGAGTTTGCGGCAGCTTTAGGTGTATTTGTGGTGTTTACAGTAGGGTTGTTTTCTATATACTTGACAATGCCAGCTGCTGAGTATGGAAAACTCAAGTTGCCTCGTTCCCTTTCCGACCTCCGGATGCTCAAGTAGGCAGTTGATTTGCTTTTGTGTTTCATTTCCTGCTTTTGATTAGTATAGTTTTTGTGACATTGAACTGTAGCATCAATTTGCTTTTGTTAAGTTTAGCTGTATCGTGGTTGCTTGTGCATTTGTGTGGGGTGTCAAATTTAGAGAGACCTAAGCAGTTTGTGGAGTTATGTTGCTAGTCATTGCTGTGTTTAAGCTCCTGTTGCTTGCCACATATCGAGTGATACTTGGGGCATAACCCTATTAAGTGTTTGAGGTGCTTTTATTGTGTGATTCGTAATCTTGCAGTTGTGTTTTTCTGCTGCGCCAGCCGTATATGTGGTCAATCATGTACCTTTTGTGTGAAAACTATTTGGCTGAAGTATAAAACAAAGCTTTGATTACTTTTAGTTTATGGTTGCAACTATTATATATATACTTTTTTGAGAACACTCAGCTTGTGCAGTGAGTGGTTGGGTGAGCCCCATATAGACTGTTTGCACTCCAAATTTCTGCATTTTGGGGAATTTTCTGATACAATTAGTTTTGAGCTGCATGTAGGAGAAATTATTTGTGTATTTCCTTTTTAAAGCAGCTTTCCTCCTAAATGCATCGTTGTGTGTGTGCATTAGTTGACTTTCCCATCAATGTACTGTTGCCAGCTTAGTTTCAGAAGTTGGGGCCTTAAATTTGATTGTGGAAAAAGGAAACTATACAAGTTAAACCTTTAACTTCTTTTTTCTGGTGAAAAAAAAACTTCTCGTCTTTTCCAGTCTAGATTTCTCTTCTATTTGAGTGTTTATCTGTGTGCCAGAAGAAATTTAGGTGTGATAATTGCAGACTGTTTCTCGTTTAGTACATTTTCCTACTATATCCTTTTAGTTTAATCTCCTTAAGACTTACGGTTTCCTTAGATCAATTAATGAGTAGGTGCTCAGATGGAACACAGAGCATGGAAAGACCTAGGTGCTTGGTATCACTTTTCATCTAATTCCAATTACATGAAGTAGCTGGAAGACTGTAGGTATAGCAATAGTGTGTGGGAAGCTCTGTCAAACTGATAAATGGGATATATCACTTGGTACCAATTTCCAGATGTTCAAGCACAAAAGTACCACTCCCTCCGTCCCATTTTATGTGAGGTACTTTGACTTGGCACGAAGTTTAAGAAAGGAAGGAAGACTTTTAAAACTTGTGGTCTAAAATGAATGATAGAAATTTATGTGGCTGTAAATCTTTCATTAAGAGTAAAATAGACATTTTATAGTAAAATTGTTACTTTATATAGAAATGTGTCATTCTTTTTGAAACTGACTAAAAAGGAAAGTAAGTCGTATAAATTGGGATAGAGGGAGTATTAGCAGTAGAATGCCTATCTCACCAAAGTAATACATATGGAACCATTTGATTGAGCCTATAGTGCGTGATCTGTGAGTTATGAACATAATAAGCTGATACACATCATGATGAGACAAAAAGTACAATTTCTTCATAATGGGTTTAGGTGTATTTTTATTATGTATGACCCAGGAGTGCGGCCTGAGTGCGGCCTACCAGTCAATGAAGTGAGTGAAAACCATGGGAGTCTTGGGTTCAAATTCCAACAGAGAAGGTGATTTCTTCTCATCTTAAGCCTTGGTCGGTAGACTTATCCAGTGGAATAGTAGAGATGTGTGGAATCTAGCCTGGATACCGCCGTTATAAAGAAAAGTGTATTTCTATTGTTTACTGGTTGTTGAGATAAATTTTGCAAGACGCACAGTACAATGCTTCAATGTCTAGTAAAAGCATCAGGATCCTATAACATTTCTGTATAATAATTAATAACAAACCATTTTGAGTTAACAGGAATGAGTCAACGGCATATTTTCTGTAAAATGGAGTGAAAAGCCTTACAAAAGTCTTGTGTTCTCTGTTCTTTCACCAAAAAATTGTGTTCTTTGAATGTGAAAATCTGATGCAATCAACAACATACCCAGTATACCCAGTGTAGTCCCACAACAACACATGTCTTAAAACGCGATTAAAGCTTGAAAATCAGGAACGATGTGGAATTTGTTTAGTATGAGGCACGAGTGGGTTGATCATGAATTCATGACCAATTGGTCAATGGTGACAATTGCAATTTGAGGAGGAGAAAGTGAGGTGAGGGGAGGAAAATCTATTTTTCTGTTGATGACATTGACGGTACCATCTCATTAATTAATAATGCTTTATGCTTTTGTTGGTTTACATAAATAAAATAAAAGAGGCATAGTTTTCCTTTTGAAGAATTGGGTTTGTCAGAAAATGATTTGGAGGAAGATAAATATCAGGTCACTTTAATACTCAAAATTTCTAAGGAAATGAAAGAGGAAGTCCAATCATGACAAGAAAGAGTTGGTTGCTAGATACTCCTCAAACCTAATGGTATGAAGCTCGAAGAACAAGGTTCACTTTCAATCGTTTAGATTATAAATCACTAGCAGTCTTCTTACCATTGTTCAGCATCATGAATGTCTGGTTGTAATGTTGCTTCTTAATTAAAAATCTTTTCATGCATAGGTTCTGTTACCAAATGTTATTTGTAGATATATTTTGGCATGATATTTTAATATGATATTTGACCACTTTTTTCTAGTTATTATTTAGTATGGTACTGTTATAACTTATTATTTTGGTTGTTCCTTCAGGGATAATATTGGAACATATGCCAAAGTGTATCCTGCGAAATTCATTCTGGGTTACTGCTCAACATACATATTCATGCAGACATTTATGATTCCTGGGACAATATTCATGTCCCTGCTTGCTGGAGCACTTTTTGGTGTTTTTAAAGGGCTTATCTTGGTTGTCTTTAATGCTACAGCTGGTGCATCGTCCTGCTTTTTTCTGTCTAAATTAATTGGCAGGCCTTTAGTTAGCTGGTTGTGGCCTGAAAAATTGAGATTCTTCCAGGCAGAGGTCTGTGATCTTCTGAAACTGTTTACTGATAATGTGCTGCTGATCTTCTAATGTCATGCTTCCTTCCATTTTCTGGCACATACTAATGTGTAACATGTGGTTTCAGATAGCCAAGCGTCGGGATAAGTTGCTCAACTATATGTTGTTTCTGAGAATAACTCCAACATTGCCAAATCTTTTCATCAACTTGGCATCTCCAATCGTGGATATACCATTCCATATTTTCTTCTCGGCCACATTGGTTGGTCTCATTCCAGCTGCATATATTACCGTCAAGGTAAACTTTCTTCAGCTGGTGGTGGTTTTTCCCGTCATGCTTGTCCGTATTTGATGTTCTTTCAACTGTATTACTCAATTTTGCTCTGAAATGATTGGTATAATGCATCTAGAGGACATGCTTTCTTAAAAAAGTAACTAGCTTCCTTTGTGTGGTGACTCTCTTACAACAACATACCCAGTGAAATCTCACAGGTGGGGTGTGGGAAGGGTAGAGCCAGGAGTGTATGCAGCCCCTACCTCATGGACGTAAAGAGGCTATTTCCCAACTCTCTAACGCCCATCCAAATATTCTTAAAAAAAGTACAAGAAGCTGAAGCCTTATTCTCGTTATATATGGGTAAATCAGTTCCAGGATGTCATGCTTGGCACCAACATAGATGTTGCATTAAATGGTAGAAGTATACGAACACAATCTAACGTTGGTAGCATTTAAGAGTTGGCCTCTACAGGTGATGTGGAGTCCCATAATGTGATAGTGATGGTAAAGGTTCTCTGTGTGTTACTTCCATAAAAAGACGAAAGCTATACTGGTGCGTACATTAAATGAAAAGATCATCAAGCGCATTTTCTGAAATCGAGTTAAAATCGTGTGGGCTGTTGACCCACAGCATGTCATCTAAAACTGTCCAAGTGAATAATTTGGCAATGCATCTCTCGTCTTGTCTATGAACTAAGATGATACATCTTTTGTTGAGGTTTGCAGTGCCAATGTCACTTGTGAGACCTGAGTGATCACTCCTTTATATTTTTGTAATCTCATATATGATGTTTTATTTTAACTTGTCAGGCCGGCCTAGCTCTTGGTGAGCTTAAGTCTGTGAAAGATCTGTACGATCTCAAGACCTTGTCCGTGCTCTTCCTCATTGGTTTTATCTCGATATTACCTACCATCTTGAAGAGGAAGAAAATATACGAATAAAGCTCCTCCCAGAAGGCCAATTTGGATCCTCTTGGAAAGTAACTTATAGAAGATATAGTTTAATTTTATTTTCGGAGCAAGGCAAGACATAGCGAGACAAATCTATATTTTACATATGGAAATCTGAAATCTACATTTGACTGTCCAATCCATTGGTAGAATAGTGGAAAATGTTGTGTTCTTTACCAACTCCTTATGTTTTACCCTCAGTTAGTCTGTTATCTGACCCGCAGTTACCAGTAGTATTGTTTAAGGTAATGTCAAATGTAGCAGACAGATTTTGATACTAATTCTGATTCAAGATTGATCTTATAGTCATTTCACTGTTCAGTATTTTCTTGTTTGATCTTATGGTCATCCCAACTGCCATGTTATAGATAGCTACAACTTTGTTTGAAGGTTGTCTTTTTTTTTTTTCTGAAAATTAATTCCCTCAAGTCTACGATAACGTGTTAGGTTTAACAATCTCTCAAACCTCAATTTACACATAAATGCTATGACATGAACAGACATGTTTGGTACTTGAGAAGAAGATAAAGAGGTCATAATAATCACTTGCAATTTAAGAATATTATGAATGAGAGACATGTTTGGCCTAGTAAGTGCAAAGAATAATTGGCGTTCAATCAAAAAGAGGTTTCTGAAATATTCAAAACTCAAGTACATTGCTCAACCAAATAATACATGCAAAGAAACAAAATGGATGGAAATTACAACAAAAGATGAAGTTAAACGCGCCTTCCAAAACTCATTTCTGTCATTGCTTCCTCGGTCTATACAAAACTACATAATCCTGAGAAAACAGTAATTTGGATGTAATCTTGAGCCTAAAAGTCACTTGGCTGCTTCTAGGTCTGCAAGGGTGACTGCTGGTGAATCTTGATAACCAGTAATGCCCATTATTCTTATCCGAGTAATTGGCTGCATGATTAACAGAAACCAAATTAATTTGGGATAAGCAAGGGCAAGATATGATATTCTGCGCAAATATCGTTTTAAGGGGCATGTCACATACATGGCTGCAAGCTCACTAATTTAGACAGTTTTCATGTTTGCATGGTAATTATTTGCAGACATAGGTAAAACTATGATAGACTACGGTGCGTCTTGCTTTACGGGCTAACAGATAGGTTAAAAAAGTTCAAATCTACTTAATAGTTATTCAGATATCACTAAAAACAGTTCTTTAATACCTGTCTGTGACCAATGTTCCTTCTGTAGTTCTTTTTCTTCTTATACTTGAAGACGATAACCTTCTTATCTTTCAACTGCATGGAAATGTAATAATGAGCCAACAGAGATGTCAAGTAAACAAGATATACTCAGCGGAAACTACAGCAGAGGAAGAATGATGTCTGACCTGCTCTTCAACAACAGCATGGACTGTTGCATTTGGCACCACTGGTTTTCCAACCCAAGTACTTGTTTTTGTTCCCACTAGTAACACCTTGTTTAGGATAATCTGCAGAAGCAGCAAGTATAGATGCTTCAATAACGATCCCTAGTCGTGGAAATTTTGAAATAAGAGTATTGCCAATATGGCAAGAAAACCTTGACATACACATATAACCCTTATATCAAATGTTAGTTTCCGTGGAAAATAACTGGTGAAGACATGTACTAAAGACAATAGAAATATGAGAAGCAAATGTCACTATTGGTTGAAATTGATGCCTTTCAACATCATTGAGAAATTGCTGCAAGCAAGCTCTGTTTGATTGGACACCACAATGTTGATATGAGATAGCGAGACAAGGAAAAAAAACTCACATAAGTAAAGCCAACGCCATAGAGAAGGTAACCAGATTTTGGGAAATCAATTGTAAATTAAGTAAGACCAAAGAATATGCTCACTTTGTCATTGACATTTGCTCCTTTAAGCCTCTGGGTGTAGATATACCTCCCAGGAAAAACAATATATTGCCGAGATCCAACCTAAGAAAGCGAAAGAGCAAAAATGAACAAACAGCTTAATGTATTAATGACAAGCCCAATAAAGTTATATTAGGGTAGTGTCACATTCATCTGAAAAAAAGAAAAAAGAACAAAATAAAGCACAAAATTTGACACCTAGAGGACTTGAAAATTGTGAGCAGCAGGAACAATGATCAGATTGAAATAGCAGCTATAAATCTCCTCGCAAGAGTGAATATTTTCCACATGGAGAAGACAAATATTCATCAAACAAGTAGTAAACATGAATGTTTTCTCCGGTTAACTACAATAGTTCACATTCAATAAAAGATGAAAGTGTAGAATATGGCAACCTCAAAATCAAATTTCAACAATTACTTGACTTTTGCTTAAACGTTCGCATGGACTTGTAGATATGTATTCCCTCTGACAACTGTATAACACCTAAAGTTAGAACTAGATGATAGTTATTAGTTATATAACTTATAATCTGCCATATGAACCCCTTTGCGACTTAACTAGAGGAAATGCCTACCCAAAATAGATGACCCACTTTGAAAACGAAATTACACTAAAACCAAACAGAACATAGACTGAGATTGTTGAAATTGGATGGTGTCTAGAACACGGGTAAGGATATACCAAGTACTAAACCTCCGTCACGTCCTCAGAGTAATTATAGTTTTCTGTTAACATCAGCCAACTCCACTGGAGAATACTAAGGATATAAAAAGTTCAGTTCAGCTTATTTAGCATGGACTATTTTAACATTTCCAATAGCCAGCACCACTGCCAAGTCAATATGACACAAACACATAGACATGCATATTGTTCCTTTAAGACACCCTAAAAATAAATGCTAAACCTAAGCATCACAGAAATGGCATTGACGTATAAATAACAGAACGAAACAATTCCATTGTAACACTCCATGTTTTCACCACATACACCATAGGAAGCAGCAATGTATCAATAGTACTAGCAAACACAAAATTTGGACGAAGTGAGTGCGGTGTGGTGGAACATTCTTCATGAAAACAATTTTTTGGAACTTCTGAATCCCTTTGACATAAAGGATGTTTTCGTTCTAGTGGCAAAGGTAATTCGACAAATTGCTTCAATAATAGGTCTGAGTAATTTTGAATTCCCCTTAGGAAAATTCCGAGTACTTTTGTGATATCAAAGGTTGAGAACATGACAATCTTGAACCAAAGTTGTGATCTTTATACAAGAAACTAACGTTCCCTCTCGTAAGGGATGAAATCAATTTCCTATTTCCTTTGAGAAAACAATTCAAGGTAACAGACAACTGAACATTTTCCGATGAACTTCCAAATTTTCATTTGGGAATAAAAGTTCCTCTTAATAAAAATCCAAATTGCACCCCCACATTGAATTCAAAATTCAAAACAAACAGATATGTATACACAAATTTGAACATGAATGAAAGTGAGTCGTCACCATAACAACAGCAAAGATTTCTTCCCGTTTTGGTTCCAAGCTAGTGGCTTCCACAACTGGGGTTGCAACAGGCTCTTCTGGGTCAGCTTCAATTTCAGCTACTGGAGCTTCAGATTCAGAGTATTTGGGTACAAAAGAGGATAAAGAATTGGGCTTGGAGAAACGGAGATTGAGAGAGGAAAATGAGTGAGATAGAAAAGTAACATTGGAATTTGCTTTGGGAACAGAAAGGGTGTTTAGGAAAGTTTGGTTCTTGGAAAGTGCTGTTGAGGGGGAAGATGTAGAACACAGGGAAAGGGTTGCCATTGTTGGAGAGTGAGAGGTTTCTTGGGTATTCTGTGTCTCTCTCTCTCAATTTTATCTGTGAAAGCCTATCCTATCTGCAGTGGTAGACAAATGACTATTTTACCCCTGAAATCTTCTTTTAAGTAAATTTGTTTTTTAAAATAAAGTTACATATAATACTATTAATAATAACAATATTCGAAATTACGAAATTCTTTAGCATATAAATTATAATATGGTCATTTACATTTTACACTTTGAAGCCATCATTATTTGATTTTGACTTCAGGTTAATTATGTAAAGCCTCCCATTGCATACACAATATTCTTCCTAATTTGAAATTACATTACATACCTCACATTTGAGATTACATTAAATATAAATAAGTATGTTACATATTTGTAGTTGTTATATACCTCACATTTGACTACATTTACTCGAAATTGATGCTAACTTCGCTAATGATTTGAAAATTTAAATTTGACTACTATACTCTAATTAATTTGGGATATAAATACTCAATGATATAGTTATTAGAAAAAAATATTAATAATTCTCTCTTGATTTTAGTATACTAGACAAGTAAAAAGGAACGGTGAGAATAGAGGCTAAAAGGACATATTAGCAATACTAAATAGTCTGATTAGTAACTTGTGATTTTGAAAATTTCAATCATAAGTTATCAGTTGAGACTTGAGAGAAATGAATGAACAAATGCAGTAGTGATAGTAATCATTTTTTCCTTAAAAGTAAATAGTTAAAACTGGTTTCTTTGAAATAAGTGGTCTCGCAAAGCTGGTCAACGAGCCTAACAGCAAGTCAAAACTATGAGAAATTTTATGAAGGTAGAGATATTATCAAATTAGACGTCAAGTTGATGTGCTACGTGTTAACAAGGCAAATCACATTGTCTGTAAAACAAAAAGTGATGCCATTTGTTATGGTAAAAATCAAGCCTACAATATTGGAAGGAAAAAAAAAAACCAGGAAGATCACACAGGGTAAAATTAGATTGACATTTATTTTAGTGTTTGACATATGACAAAATGATCTTAAAAAGTACTCAATTTCTAATAACAAAAAATTAATATAGACATAAAGAAGGTTTTTACAACACTTCTCAGGTACAAACAACTGTAGTATTTTAGAATTTATGAACTAGAGGAAAAACCCTCAAATTATATAAGATAAAGTAGCAAAGGTAGGAGTAACGTCTGTTTACATCCCATCCTCTCCAGATCCCACTCGTGGAAAGATACTGGGCATGTTGTTCAGAGTAGCAACAACTGTAATTTTGCCTACTATAGCACTAAACCTATCTACCATGACAAAATAATAGAGCACCAATCTATGCTGGTAATAGTCCAACATTGTCTTGGCAAATACAGCTCTACTTGACCCCTCTCGTCCGGTTGAAAGCCTCCTTGACCTCCTCCGGTTATCGGTTGGTCCAACGTGTTCTATCAGCTTGGTCTGGTAAACAATCATGCTAGAATTAGAGAGTCAGATACCAAACAATCTAAATGTAATGTTGATATGATACATTTTCTAATAGTATGCATTAATTGATTATGTTTCAGTCTGTAATTTTGAATGAGATATATCTTTCTTTTTTGAAATTTATCGACTAGTTGAATTGATATTTTATAGAAAAGTTGTTAGATAAAAAAATAAAATATAGAAGTGGAAACCTTCTATTGTTTTTTCTCACTGTCACTTGCTCCAAGTGCATCTGCCAAGTTAAAATTCAAATTGCCTCTCATTGTTCTAGCTGCAAATCCTGTATTTCCCTTCTTCATCATTGTTGCAAATTCGCCATAATCTATACGTCCATCCTGCCAAACAGAAAAATATATTAGCTTGACTTAACTCAGAAATGTGATGCCCATGACAGAGGGCTGGTTGATGAGGATGGGTCAAAGAGAAGGACTGACAGATTTTTAGGCTGACAAGCTCCTGAAGAAGGGGTGCATATGAGTACATGACACGACTCACACGTTGGAGTGGGAGAGGAAAATGAAGGGCTTTATGACGCATAACACAAGTTCACATGATATACACATTTTTGGACTCAATGATGGTGAGGTGCAAAGGACAAACTTGTGAGATCTTTTGGGCCAAGGCCACCACAACATATATGCATTTGTAGAAGCACGAAAACTGCTTATTGTATTGCATAATACCTTTCAATCTTGTTTTGTGAGGTGTGTGACCTATGTTAGATACCACAACTTCTGGTGTTCCGAATAACGAGTAGGTAATTTTTGATAGTTATGAAAAAACTTATAAAAAGGACATGGATGAACTAAACATTGGACAAGTCAGCTTTTTTCTTTTCTTTTCAGGAGAGTAACTATAGCTAAGGAGACTTACATTGTCTATGTCAATCTCTTTAATTATGTCATCCAATTTAACATCACCAAGGCCAAATTCTACGCAAGCCTGTTGAAGCTCATCAGTTGTGATATAACCACTTCCATCTTTGTCAAAGTAGGAGAATGCAGCAAGCAGATTCTCCTCTCTCTCCATCTTATTCAAATGCAACGTTGCAGCAATGAATTCACCGTAGTCAATCGTGCCACTGTTGTCAAAGTCAGCCTGCAAAAAACATATCTCACCGCGTCATTTTGCTACTTATTTTAGAGGGACTAAAATCTTGGACTAATGTTCCCAGTCGCACTCTAGAATTACTGTATCCTGTAAGAAGGGAGGATCAAGAAACAGTACCAAATGGCTAATGTGTGCAGCCAAATTTTCATGCTTTTATCTGATCATGCACAATCTATGTGCCAAATGGTCTTGTAAAATATAATTCAAAAGGCATTTTCACAAATCTATAGAGATACTAAAACAAACGAAATTAGTAAGTACCGCTTTCATCAGGGCCTTGATGTCGGACTCCACTAGGTCAGACCCTACTCTTTTCAAGCCATCTTTCAGTTCCTCATATGTGATTGTTCCACTGCTATCTGTGTCAATCATTTTGAACAACTGCTTTAGGCCTCCTATTTCTTCCTCCGAAAGCCTTTCTGCTATGACCTGTTTATATTAAGTGTTACAATTATCAGAAATCAATCTAGTATGCAAAATCCAAAAGAGTACACAAAAAGTGTCTGCAAAACAGAAAGTAGCCTATTGAAAACCATCACACATGCTGAATATTCAGATTCTGGAGTGAGATTTTTGTTTTGAGACGTCGCCAGAAGCAACATATTTTGGCTGAACTTCTAATTGAGATACAAGTAGTTAAATTTCACATTTAACTGAAGGTCCTATTAGTACTTGAGAATTGAGAGCTTTGAACAAAATGTCTCTATTACTGTCTACCAAAGACAAGTTTTTTCAAAGAACTTTCAGAATCCAATAAGTCCTTTAAACACCTAAAAGGATTTCCCTAAGACCCTAACCGTCCTAAATGGTATCTAAACATGTAGCTTTATCTAAGTTACCTTCTTTCGATATCAGCATTTTCCTTAGATAACATACTTCACACTGAATCACTTGGATTTCATTTTTGGAGACACTGGAAAAGATTAAGAGGTCTTAAATATGTTTCTTGTACAAAATCATAGCTCTAGAGTTCTATCTCTAAGGATGAGATGTACAAGTAGTCATGACTAATGAGATAGTTGTCTACGACAATCCTTCTCCAAGACTTAGCTCATGTCAAATAGTTTCCGGTGGAATTGTAACACAGAAGTTTTAGAAGAACTGTTAAAGAAGTACCAAAGTAGTGACTATGCCATTGGATAAACATAATATCTTAAGGATTTCTTCAAACTCTATCACCAATATCACTTTCAGACTGTTATACATACTCATGTTTATGTTCCTAGTTAAGAATTTTATGCATGTCAAGCCATGATACATTATATGAAATCCAAGAAACAACAAGTTGGCAAAAGAGCAAAGATGTATAAGAAGTACACACTCGTAAAGCCATCTTTTTAAGTTTGTTCATATCATAGAACTGCTTAAGACGATTCAACACTGCAGATCCCAAAGGTTTGTCTGGAGCAGCTGCATCGTCCACAAGCCACGGATGACCTTGGAAAAAAAAAATGGGAAACAAGTTTTCATAATGAAACTATAAACTTTTCTAATACCTTATCAGCAAATTAAATAAGTGGTACTCACATAGGACTTCATGAGCAGTTATTCGTGCTTTAGGATCCCTATCGAGCATCTTTTTAACCAAGTCTTTTGCACTATCAGAAATGTGAGGCCAAGGTTCAGATTCAAAGTCTATCTTCCCTTTCAAAATCTGCTTAAATATACCATTGTCCGTCTCTACATGTCCGGAAAGTGAAAAAAGGAAACAACAAAATAACAGATAGTTAATCTTTGATTCTTTGTTTTCTAGTAAGAAAAGAAGATAAATGAAACTACAACATTGTAAATTTACCAGCCCAAAAAGGAGGAACCCCAGATAACAAGATGTATAAGATGACTCCAGCACTCCATACATCTATTTCAGGTCCATAGAATTTATGCAACACTTCAGGAGCAACATAATATGGACTTCCTACAACATCAGAGACATATTGCCCTGCCACAAAATGTTAAAGAGTATATATAAGTTCTCCAATTTCATCGAAGTCAGGTAGCCAACCAATTGAGCTACTAAGATTCCCGTCCTAATACTTCCATTGATTGGAAGAAACCAAATTCATTCACAACACAAAGTCCATTTGGATCTACCAAAAACATGAATAAGACAAAGTACAAAAAGATTGTTTCAAGAACAAATGATCCAAGAAAACAAACCAGGCTTATAAAAAATCGACAACCCGAAATCTGTAGCCTTGAGAGTAGCATCTTCATCAGAACTATCAAATAAGAAATTTTCAGGCTTAAGATCTCTATGCATGACACCAAGAGAATGACAAGCCTCAACAACCTTAACAATTGTTTTCATCAAATGTGCAGCTTGCCTTTCACTATAATGTCCCTTTTGAACAATCCTATCAAAAAGCTCACCCCCTTTACACAATTCCATAACAATATGGACAAAAAGATTGTCTTCATAAGTCCCTTTGATTCTGACAACATTAGGATGTTCAGACAAATGATGCATTATCTGAATTTCTCTCCAAACATCCTCATAATCTTCCCTACATAAAAGTTTCCTTTTTGGAATTGATTTACATGCATATTGTAGCCCTGTTACCTTTTCAGTACATTGATATGTTGTACCAAATTGCCCTTGCCCTAATTTCTTACCAAGAGTGTAATGTTCCCTTAATCTTGGAGTTTGGTAAGGGAGAACATTGGGAGATGGCTTTGAGGATATAGGAGGTCTCTTTTTTGCTACAACTTGTGCCATGTTTTCTTACAACAATTTTTTTTTGTGTGTGCTTTCTTGATTTTGGAGAAACTAAGGAAAATTTTCAGTTTATGTTTTTTTTTTTGTTTTCCATATGTAAAAGTTGTTACCAATTTTCTTGATGTATGGTCAGTGTTATCAGGCGGGAAATGTGGTGTTAGTTGTAAAGACAAAGTGGAGTGGGATTTGGAAAATGGAAGGGAGACACGTCCAACATCAATCAATTCTATATTTTTCATTTTCAGATTTATTATACGGCAAATAATTTTTACACGATTAGTGCATGTTGTAACATGTTGCTTGTCTTGTTTAGATATTTTCCGGTTAGCTAAGTTCACTTATGAATGTTACTTTCTAGATAACATGACTATATAATAAGTGTATTTTAACGTGTTGTAACATGTTACTTGTTTTGATTAGTTATTTTTTAGTTTCTAAGTTTACTTATTATGGAGGGTGAATATTACTTTTTAGGTGATGTGACTATTAAAAAAACATTATATATTGTTTTTGTGTACAAAAGTCAAACTCTTGTTTCTTCACCTTGTACTAGTAATTGCATTTCTAGTGTTCCACTAGTTTACATATTGGTTGGATATGAAAATGTCAACTGAATTGCATAATCCAATTGATAAAAGCAGTATATTTTTTTAAATTTAGAACACCTTTATAATGGACACATGATTGTAAAATCTGTTTATTTTCCTCTTTGTGGGGATTTTTAGAAAAAAGAGATGTAGCAAAATATTAACCAATAAAACTGTTGCTAATTACTCTTAAATCATGGAAAATTCTCACTTTTCACTTTTTAAAAGTCAAAACAAACATAAACTAAGTTCATGTAATGTTTTAAATGAGATGCAAAGTTCATTGCTGCTTTGTTGACATTTCTTGCCTAAATTATTCACCATCACAAGACAACTCCGTACAATGATATTAAGCGGACAATTTTATTTTCATACAGTTAAAACAAGCGTTACAGCGATAAGTACCACAATTACATTAGGGAATAGGGATAGTCTTTCAATCTAAGTTCAAAACACCATTGAAACAAGCATAGATAACAAGTTTATACACATCAAGGAAACTTGTTTTGGAGATGAGGTCTCAAGTATTGTCTTTCAGACGCGTCGAGTGTGTAACTGAACTGTTTGGCTTGGAACAACTTGCAGCACTCCAGGTTGCTCTGCAAAAGTGATATCTTAGTTAGGCTAGTCTGAGAGCTTAAAACTCCCGAATAGAACGATGCAGAAATCGTATGAACATATTTTCCAGCAAGGTACATGCAAAAACTGATGCATTATTGAATACAAAACTCATGTTTAAGCGGAAGCCAAAATAGACACAATGACCATATAATAGGAGGGGTTTGACTTAATGTTGGAACATTGCTCAACTTCAAGAATTGTCAGACTTTCATCCAGCGTAAAGAACATATAAAAATGAAGCACTCAGGTGCATTTTAGACATCCTGGAAAACAGACTCCAGAACCACAATGCTGACGTTTTGATAGACATCAAGGATGTATATCTAAGATGAATCGATATGACATAGAGATACTTAGAAGAAGACACTAACAGTAAGAATTTATTTTTTTTGAAACTGAAGAAAAAATGTCCAAGCACCAATAAGTATCGTGATCATTGTAGCAAAGGGCAAGCATTCTAATGGAAGGAAGGCTATAAATTCAGCAATTTTAGTAAGGGTTGCTAAATATCAAGCACCAGCTACATCACTGCACCATGCCAACCTGAAATTTATTTAGACTTAAAGAATGATCTAGAAGGTATTGGACCACTAGGAGTAACGGTTCTATGCCTAGGAATTTATTTTTCCAAATAAAAGGAACTTACACATTTTTGATAAGTAATCCATTATCTCAGGGCATTTCCTTCCCAAAATTATTCCAAAAAAATGTACACCTAACATCATTCCTCTTGTCCTTTTATCATGTAAAATTGAAAATCGCATCAATAATGAATGATTCCTCTCATCCTTTTCATGTAAAGTTGGAAGTCCTACATTAATATTGCCATTCCTCTTGTGCTTCTTCACATAGTTTTTTTTTAAAAGTGGTAAGTATTATAGTTATCAAATCCAGCACTAAGAAAGTGTTGTGGTTGCATCCAAAAAAAAAAGAAAAAGAACAAAAGAAAAGTAAACCATGCCTATCACTAGTGGACCAGCTTGGTCAAGAATATGCTTCACATAAAACCATTAAACCAGTCCTAAAATAACCCCAGTCCCTTTCTTAAGCCAAAAAGAAAAAAAATCCAAATCATTCTTACATAGTTCATGACAAATATCCTCACTCTATTTTCTGATGGTTAAACTATTAATGATGAAATGAAAAACATATTTTGAATTTGAGATTTAGCAAGAAGCTAGAAATGTGTGTGTTGAACATGAAATACTATGTTCAACTTTCAACATGAATGCCAAGTACTTCAACAGACGAGCGTTATGACTGTCATAGTTAAATTCACCATACTAATTACTCATCTCAGAAGAAGATACAGACCCAACCATATACCAAAATAATTTAATCAATGATACTGAAAGAGTAGGAAGTAAATTCTTACTTGAGAGCTCAAAAACCTGCTCAGCAGTCAGCTTTGCTGAGAATCCACTAGCTGCATGCTTGTAACTGTATATCAATGCCTCTTTTGCAGCCTCCTCACTTTTTTGATTACCACAAGTATACACAAAATATCAGGATCTTTACTCCAAAAATTTGTAGTATACAATACATTTACCATACAATAATCATGACAATTACATACAATTGATAATTGATAGAAGCATTTTCTATCCCTTTGTTTCCTCACCAAAGAGAACAGCAAATGATCTTGAAACCATCATTCATTCATTACTACAATATGGGATTGAATGAATATTGAAAAATTTGCTTTGAAAAGTTCCATACTTTATTCAAATTAAGATCACAAAAGTCAATTAGACTAGTTAGTAGTTTTGATTGTCCAAATTAACTATTTGCAAAAAGTAAACTTGGTACGAACCACTACATGTTCCTAAAGTTCGAGTATACATTGCATAAATTTTTGCAGTAATAGAGCTATAATTTAAAACAATAAACTAACAAAATCCTTTAAATCAGATTACTCCTCCTATAACTTTTGAACTGTTTGATCTAATCACTTATGCCCCTTACCATTCCCTTAAGAAATGCCCAAACATGCAATCATTACCTAGCATTCAGAAATAGGTACAGTAACAACATCAAAAAATGCAATAATCGAAGCAAAGACCAACAGGTAATAACAGAAATCGAAGGACAAGAAACCACAAGATTAGTGCTAATGCTATTGAAATTCACAGAGACAACACTCGACTACCTATCCTCCAAAACCTCCTATCTATGGTGCATCATGTCCTCGATAAACTGAAGGTACACCATGTGCAGTCTAATCACCTCACCCAGTATTCTTTGCCCAACCTCTACATCCATTTAGCCCCATCACTGACAACATCTCACATTCTTAATAATCAAACACATAGAAAATGAATTCAGAAAAAAAAAAGTCCAACCCAGAAAAAATGAATTCAGACTGAATACAAAGACAAAGTCCAACCCCATGTGGAAAAAAAAGATCAAATTTATTATCTTGAAAAAAGACCAAATCTTTGATGAAATTGATTAGAAACAGGGTCAATCCAAACCTACCCACAACCCCATCTTCCTATACTGCAATTCAAAACAGTAAAAACAGATAGAATTGGAAAAATAATTCGAACCTGCCAAGAACAGAAGTTAGGGTTTTGATATGATACTCCTCAGGTTCTTGATCTTTAGGTTGCTCAGTATACACTATATGAACTTTGGATTCATTAGAGGGTTGTGAAGCTTGTGAATCTGCCATTGTTGTTATAAAAGCTGTAAACAACAAGAAAAACAAGAGAATTGAAGAAAGTATTTGATCTTTCTTCATTACTTTTAGGCAGTATTTATAAGAACAAAAGGATATTTTTGGGCTTTTTCTCCTTAATGACTAAGTTTCAGAGTCTTCAAAAATTACAATACAACAAATTTTTTGATTCCTTTTCGTGTTTATACACTATACTTTTCTGCCTTAGAATTTACGTTACTTATTATTATAGATTTGTCTATGTCCAAGTGTTCACACAAGGTCAAGACTCATTAACGGTTTGGTTTAGAATTATGCGTGTATTAATAGTAAATACATTAATTATAAAAATAATGTATATCAGTCTAATTTTACATTTAAAAAATTTGATATTCTATCTTGAATAAATAAATGCATAGAATCTTCGTCACTTATACATGAATTAGTTATACAGATTTCCAAAGTACAAACCAAACACTATAGTATTATAATTTTGTATATAAATAAATTTATCCTTTAACCAACTTTTTACTTATACATAATTTAATGTAAATATGTAAATAAGTAAATAAGGTATCGTTTTTGTTCATAATTTTTCAAACAAAAACCACGAAAGAGTAGCTTTCCATTTTATTTTATTTTTATGTAAATAAAAAAAGGAAAATAGTTTCGGTCTTAATGTTTGGTAAAACAACATTTTCTCCAATAACAGTTGAATTGTTATTATTTTAAATATAAAACAACTTCTTCAAACATTTTTTTTTAAAATTTTGGGTTAGAGATGTTCTGATTTGTCCTTTTTATTTTTTTGGAGAAAGATAAATAATGAGTATTATTTATTTGTCTTACAAGAGTTGTCTGCAAGTATTTGTCTAATCCAATTTGTAGTTATTTATATTGGCTTGAAAATTGGCATGTATAACCGTTTTGTCATTCTTTCAAGTTAAACGAGTGATGCGTTATGGGTAACCATCCATAAACCAAAGGTACATATTTCGTTGCCTGTGATTATGAATAAGCAAACAAATATAGCAACATCATATAACAAAAATCTATCACGATCTGAGACTATCTCAAGTTGTAACACATTGCTTAGAGTCACGAGTGACTCAAGGCTAACCTCATAATATGGCATGACACTAGAAATATACAAGTGATAACTAAAGATAACTTACACAAACGCCGAAGCTAAAACTCAACTAATCTATTAAACACAAATAGATTAATATCTAATATGTCACGAGCTGAATCTAAATTGATTGTCTGAAAAGTCTCTACTAAGATGAGATGCTAGGACAAACCTCTAACTAACTCTAAATGCCTGAAAACTGAAATAATAAGTTCGTCCTAGAAAGATGAGGACTCACCAAAAAAAATGTTAAGCTGATCTGGAGTCTTACTAACAGTGATCTTAGTGGTGAACATATACTTTTGAACAATATACGCAGAAAGTATGTGACTAATAATATAAATATACTAAGTATATGAGGCATGCATGATAAAGTAGCAATTGACTATGTTGAACTGCAATGTCATAAGTTGATGCAATGACCAAGTAAATAACATAAAATCTAATAAAATATTGTACTGACATAACTAAATACTTGGTCATGCCATAATCTGAAAAAGGTTGAACTGTGGGAGATATTACTAACCGACATGTAACTATGTGAGCTACTACATGGAGTTTGATATATAATCTCCATCAAAAAGGTTCACTGCACTTTGTCAAGGTATAAAAATTTATCTGAGCTAATATGAATTTACTAAGCTAACATCGGTAAAAGACTAAGGAGTCAACCCCAACTGATGAGAGACCCTACTGTGGCACATAGTTCTAGGACCTGGAGATTGCTATTAAAGGTGTCATGTCTCAACTAATAGATAGACCTTAATCCCTAGGTCCGTTCGATACTAAGTAAAATTCCCAACGAAAATCATGCAACTAACTAAAGACAATATTGATTTGATAATACTTACTCCTCTATCTAAAAGTATCTAAGATCATGAAACCTAATAATCTGAAACATGCATCTAAAAATACATAATTTTGAGCCATGAAAATGCATATATAATGAGAGTTCACGAGAATACCATTTAAAACATGAAATCACAAGTAAAAACATGCAAGCACAATTGCACAAACCATTCATGAAGAACAACTGATTTATATTGAGAATCCATGAAATCATTGGTATCACTCAAAACTACCTCCTAGTCGAAACACGGTGCTTAGAGCCACAAGTGACCTAAGCTAACCTCATGGCATGACATGACAATAAAAATCAACATGCAATGGCAATAGAAAGATAATAGAATGCGGAACTAAACTAAAAATAGTTTTAAAATATCAATAGTTTTATGAAATATCTTAGAAATCAAGAAACATATGTTTTCTTCAGGAAATTATGGTACGAGAAAGCCATTGTTTGGCATTAAATTGGGGCAGGAAGAACAAATTATTCCAGCTCCGAAGAAAAGATTCATCTTCCAATTTTCCCTTCCTTCTAATCTAATATTTTGGATTTTAGCTTCCACATTCCTTTTATTGAGCATAATGATGTGAATCGAGCTTGTTGTATTTAGTATACAACGTCAAGCAGTTCTGTTTCCCCTACTGATGATGTGCCGAGAAGTCCATTGTTGGAACTAGATCGATCGATTTCGGGTCAAATAGAATGAACTAAAAGATTCCACCTTTAGAAAAGCGCCAACACCTAATGGCTTGAGCCACTATTCTCATTTCCTCGCTCACCCATACACATAGATGAATCTACTGACTGTCTGAAAAGCCTCTACTACTACGAGTTGCTAGGACAAGCCCCTAGCTAACTCAAACTGTCTGGAACTGAAAGTATATGACCAAAGAGAAAATAGAAATCGTCCTCTAGAGATGAGGACTCACCACCAAGCTATTGTGTTAATCAGGGATATACAAACCACAGTCTGAATGCTGAACGTCCGAACCTATATTATCAAATGATATAGGCAAAAAGTATGTTGTCAGTACTTTGAACGTATTGAGTGTGTAAGACAATGCATGATAAACATAGTACCAGGACATGATAAATCTATAAAACATGTTGATGTATTGACCAGGTAAAATAACATGAAACTGAGATGTACTGTACTGAAATGCATAAATACATGAATATGCAATAAGTGAAAATCTTATTGTAGGAGACACTAAAACCGACATAAACCACGTTAGCTACTACATGGAGTTTAGTATACTGCCCTCACACGAAAAAGATAGTGTCCAATATTTACCAAGGTAAGAGACCCGATAACTATGTGGATCAAGTAAACTAATGTGTCAACTTAGGCATAAAAACCTATGATAGCATGTAATTCTGGACTTAGATAATACTGAAATACTAATACTTGATAATAGTTGAGTAGCTCATAAAATCATGAATTAAAAACTGATAATTTCTTAGTATAACTGAAAGACACTATATTTGAAAGCATCTAAAATCATGAAACCTAATAATATGAAAACAAGCATTCTGAAATCGAAAAATTTTGAGTCATGAAAATACTTATATACTTAGGGTTTGTTAAAATGTCATTCAAAACATGAATTTCATAAATAAAACATGCAATTAAGGGCTATTCACAAATGCATTGAAAACACGATCTAAAAACCCTAGGTTTGGAGAATTCATATACTGAAGAATTGAGGTTTTCTTAGGACTCAATGGGTGAGAGGAAACAATGAAATCTCACATACCTGGAATGAAGAACCATAGCTTGAATTCCTTGAATGAAAGACTTAAAACTTGAAATCCTAGCTTGCTTAAGACTAGACTTGAGAGAGAAGAAACTTAATTTAGGATGTTGAGCGTGTAAGTGAGGATCTAAGTCCCTAATAATCCCTTAATCCCATTTAGAATAGTACAAAACGACGTAATATAGGAATTCAAAGAGTGAAAATAAAAACCAAAATAACCCTATAATAAAAACTATCGGAGGTCATCTACGGAGGCCTTTCACAATCAGTATAATAATCAACGAACTGTGAAAGTGTATGTAAAAGACAAAAAATTTTGGATTCTGAGAATCAACCATACGGACTCTTCTACGATCCGTCAAAGTTCTCATAGAAGCATAGTTGAACAAAGTTACTGAGGTTCTGATCTACGAATCAATATATGGCCCGTAAAGGCTTTTACCATCCGTAGAAGTGTCCGTGAAAGCACATATTTATGTAGTCCGATTTTCTGAACTTTCTCGTTTTGATATGGACTTGGGAACGTTTGGGACGTTACAATCATAAAACCCTAGGTTTTTGTAGAAATCATAAACTAAAGAATTGGGTTCTCTTTAAGACTCAATGAGTGAAAAGATAATCATTAATGAAACCCCACATACTTGAAATGAAGATATTGTCTTGAATTTCTTTAATGGAAACTTGAAACCTTAGAACTCTAGTTTTTGCTTGAGAGAACTTGAAAGAGAAGAATTTGATATTTTTGGATCTTGTGTGTGAAAGGGAGGGTCTAGGTCACTAAGTATCCTTTAATCCCACTTAGAATAGTTAAAACGACATAATATAGGGATTAAAAGAGTAAGAAAAAACTAAAACAACTCTACTAAAAAAATATGAATTCACAACGATCCGTGATTCCATCTGCGTGTCGTAGTTCCCTGCCCATAGAAATCGGAGAGAAACCTGAATTTCTAAAGGTCAAACCACGAGACCAAACTACAATTTATGGCTCCAATTACGACTTGTATTGATCATTCGTAGAAACAGGCTGATTTTATGAGTTTCAATGTTTTGATTTACGGACCAGTACCCATAAAGGGCTTTACAACCCACAGAATTGGCTCGTAAATCTCAAAAAATTTGCAAACTAACATTTGTTGAACTTCTTAAAATCTGATCTGGACATGAAAAGTATCAAGGTATTAAAATTTTTGAAAGGTCCAACATGCCCTAAACTATGTGAAATTAAAAAAAAAAAAAAAAAAAAAAAAACTTATAGTTTGATTCGAAACACCTTGTATTTTTCTTCGTTTGTAAAACACATTCTATTCCTAAGTAGAAATATTACTTTTTTAAAAAACCTATTCTTGTTTCTTTCTTTTAAAATCAGTTTTACTAATAATTAATGATATGATCTTCTTAAATCTCATTTTGTCAATTAAAATAAAATAATTCGACATACCTTTTTAACTGATAATATAGACTAGTTACTTCATCAATAATTTTCATTTAGATGATGATAAAAAAATCTAATAAAATAGAAAATATTTTTAGTTCTTAATTTTTCCAAATTGAAGTAGGATGAACATTTGCTAATACAGAAATATACTATTAGGAAAGATTAATTTGAAAAGAAATAACATATTTATTTGAAAAAAGGACATTTTTGGACCTAACTATTGATGGCAAAAAACATTTTTAGACTAAACTATTAACTAAGACGTTTTTATTCAATTTCGCATAGATTAAGGACATGTTTTACCCTTTTCCGGACAAATAATGATGCTTGAAAAGAGAATATGACACACAAGAACCAAAATGCTAGTACTGTTTAACTATAAGATGGAACTATAGAGGCTGTCTTCACAGCCTTGTGAGGTACAGTTAATACATCTGAGGTATTAACCAACCTGTCAACCTGTACATATACAACCACTAATACCTTCAATAATTTCAACAATTTCAACACAACTTCATAACTGACTGAATATCTTGTTAATGTGCTAGTTCCCTGATTAAAAAAAAAAACAGAACATTTTAGAAAGCATGTACCTTAAGAATTAAGATGTCCACAAATCATGCATTACTTGCAGTTGACTGAAATCTGTATACTTCAGAGACATCTTGTAAAGCTCTTTGAGCTTTCCGGCATCAGCAGACTTACTTGAGACACTGTGTTGAGAGTTGGCTGAAGATTTAGTTGGACAGAGTGATACAGACAACATCTTCTTCAATAGCATCTGCAACTGGCTCCAATATTTATCACAAATCTTAGGATTGTCTTTACCTAGTGCATCTACAGGTACATGGCGAGCTTCAAGCATACAAGTCAGAGCAGACTCCAAAAACTGTCAACAAGTAATTGAGCAATGTCATCCACAGTTTAAAGGATGAAATTTGCCAAACTACCATAGGAGAAACAATGAAACTCAAAACAGTATCCTATTTTTCAATGCTCAGACAATTATGAAAATATCAAGTCCTTGATTCCTTTTTTTTTTTTGATAACCGAGAAATCCGTGTGTGACCCGCCCTTTGGACCAATCACAGCATTCTAGTTAAGGTCATGATTCAAATCTTACCAACCAACTATTCCTTGCCACTAGAAATAGGAAATACTTTCGACAGCAAATGGATTGTCTTGTCCTATGAAGAAAAAGAAATATGGCATGGAGAATTAAGAGCAATTGGACTGTACTTCAGGAAGCTTTGATAAAACTACTGGAATATTCTGTGAATTTCCAAGCTGCTGCAGTTCATCAGACATTTAGTATATGGCATCACTCATTTACAAACTCAGACCACCACAGAAAAGATTCCTGTTCCTAGAACACACAATTAGATGCTCTAAAACACAGGGACGTGATGTATTATTTTGAATATTTTGGCCCCATACCATCCAAAAATATACCTAGAAACGCAACCTTAAATTTGTAACTAGCTCTACAAGAACCTAATCAATGGTGATCTGATACCTTTATTCCCTTAGACTAGGTTTCTCAACGGCAACCTGTAGTCATGCACAAACTTAAGCTAAAGCAGTTGTGTTTTTGACTACCGTTTTATTTATTGCAAGAAAATATTCAAGATATTATAAAAAAATTGGAGTTACACATTGCTCACAACAGAAAAGGTTGTACATACACATCACTCAGAAAGTTTATGGAAGAGCAATTACATCAAGAATATAGAGAGGACCTTGGCTTCAGTATTCCACTACTACCTCTAGGTTTCTTACTTTTAGAATCCAACATTTGAATGTACGGACAGTGATGGCTTAGGAGATACGGTAAACAGCATTCAGAAGGAGGAAAATGTGTGGAGTCTTAACTTTAACAAAAGCATAGAAATTTGCAAATGTTAAAACAAATATTGACTAATATCACCATAAGCATAGAGCACAAGAGTCGGGACAATGAAACAAGTTGCAACATTATGTTTAAATTACACTAAACACCCCGGTAATATGACTTAGTAGCAGATATACCCATGCAGTTACAAACCATACACTTGCATATTATACAGAAAATATTAGTATGTTCAGTACATCCATTATATAAGCTATTAAGTATTAGTTTTAAAAACAGGCGATGTGAAGTTGTGAACTAAGTGTTAGAATAGGAATAGATTTATACAATCCTATTAGAATAGGAATAGTAATAGAAATAGGAATACTAAATAGTATTCTACTTGGTAAAGGATTGTATTCTAGGGTCTATAAATAGGATCTCAATGTAATAATGTACACAACAACAATTTAATAATATTCTTTTCTTATATTTCTCACATGGTATCAGAGCCTCTACGATCTTGGTAAACAATCAAAGAGCTTCCGCTGCCGGCGGGCGGCAATTATCCATATATGCTGCCCGTCCGGCCAACGATTATGTTAGCAAAAGTTGGGTCACCGTGTATTTTTCTGGTGACTATTCTCATATTTAATTTCTGTAGCACCGTGCGATCTTTCTGGTGACTACTTTTTCATATCTGGTTTGCGTAGCACCGCGCCATCATTTTGGTGACTACTTTTCATATTTAATTTGCGTAGCACCTTATTATCCTTCCAGTGACTACCTTTTTTTGCATATCTTATTTGCGTAGCACCGTGCATCTCTCCGGACTACTTTTCATATTTAATTTGTGTA
>NW_006239083.1:307532-307945 GCF_000226075.1 Solanum tuberosum | reverse complement strand
TAGTGTCCTACTTAGAAAAGGATTGTATTGTAGTGTCCTAGTTGGAAAAGGAGTGTATTGTAATGTCTATAAATAGGGTCTCTCTAATAATGTTAGAGACAACAATTCAGTAATATTCATTTCATATATTTCTCACATGGTATCAGAACCTCTACGATCTTGGTAAACAATCAAAGAGCTTCTGCTGTCGGCGGGCTGCTATTATCCATATATGCTGCCCGTCCGGCCAACGATTATGTTAGCAAAAGTTGGGTCACCGTGTATTTTTCTGGTGACTATTCTCATATTTAATTTCTGTAGCACCGTGCGATCTTTCTGGTGACTACTTTTTCATATCTGGTTTGCGTAGCACCGCGCCATCATTTTGGTGACTACTTTTCATATTTAATTTGCGTAGTACCGTGGATTTTTTC
>NW_006239083.1:250508-303369 GCF_000226075.1 Solanum tuberosum | reverse complement strand
GGGAGTTTAGTAGCCTTGTATGTTGATTACGTAAGTCACTCTATGGTCTGAAACAATCTTTGCAAGTTTGGTTTGGGAAGTTCCAACACTGTAATTTTATCACTCTGTGTTTTATCGGCATTATGCATCAAATTCAGTATTTCATGAGAAGACCAAGCACATTGAGATTGATTGTCAATTTTGTGAAGTCGAGTGATCAACTTGCAAATATCTCACCAAGCTCCTCATCAGTCCTCGTGTTAATTACATTTGTAACAAGCTAGGTACATGAATTGTATGCACTAGCTTGAGGGGGAGTGTTAGAATAGGAATAGATTTATACAATCCTATTAGAATAGGAATATGTTTATACAATCCTATTAGAATAAGAATATGTTTATACAATTCTATTAGAATAGGAATAGTAATAGAAATAGGAATACTAAATAGTATTCTACTTGGTAAAGGATTGTATTCTAGGGTCTATAAATAGGATCTCAATGTAATAATGTACACAACAACAATTTAATAATATTCTTTTCTTATATTTCTCACACTAAGTATATAGTGATTAATGTGAAATAACTACAAGACAAACTAAAACTAAAAGTAGAAAGTTCCTATATATATTAATTTACGAAACTTAAAGAAAGAATAAACATTTTTAGCTCTCATGATAAATTGAAATTCACATTTTATTAAGAAAGAGAATAATCATTTCTTGAAATATGTGTACTTTTCAGAAATCTTTAATAGGAAATAAGTAAAAAATTTATATAAGAAAAAAAAGTTTTTTCCTGAAACTTGTGGTGTAAAACAAGTCATAGATATTTTTGAGGTAGAAAATCATCTCATTAAGTGTAACAATTTAAATTATTTCTAGGAATAAAAATAGTGGCATTCCTTTTGGACATACTAAAAAGGGAAGTACACCACATAAATTGGGATAGAAAGAGTAATTACATAATAATATGTGTATGCGCCCACACCTGCGCGCACATGTATTTGAGAAATAAATACAACTTTAGGTCAGACTCAAGTTACACTTTTGCCCACAACTCTCTTCTGATCACCCTATTCCAACTTTAGGTCAGACTCAATAGGTTTAAGAAACAATGGAACAAAACTTATGAAAACAGGAAAATGTCTTTGTGATTAATAAAATATAAACTTTCGGCCTAACTCAACCTCAACGGCTAGCTCACGAGAAGATTGTCAAAGATCATGTGAGGAAACAACCCATCCCTTCAATTCAGGAAGGCACTGCCACACACCTAGGACTGGACATTTGGAGCATGGAAAATTACATCTTGGGGCCAACATTAATATGATAAAGAAGTGAAGATTAGATTTAACTCAAATCAAAACGCTAGTTCATGAGGTGAAGATTTTCCAAGACCATATAAAGAAACAATAACCCCCATTCACTCGATCAATGTGGGGCACTTCAACATTTTACTTCTACACATTGCATTTCTGTTACTAAAACTACATGGACCAGATAAATACAGCAAAAAAAAAATTTTGAGTAAGGACAGCAAATGTGTTCTCAGACCCTGTAAAGAAAAAATCACTGAATTCTACACGTTAGTCACATATATAGTACAAAGCATCATTGGCCCCATAGTCTTTAGTGGATATCAAAGCAAATAGTATTCATTTAAAATGCACAAGACATATAGCTAGACAAATAACGGCAATAGATGAAAATGAATGCATGTATTCAGTCAAAAGAAAATCAAGCTTAAGCTAAAAAGGTAACTAAATGAACCAACACAAGAAACAAAGAGAGACGAACATAGAAAAATTCTACAAAGAAAAGATAAATCAATTGAAGAAGAATGCACATATACAGTCAAAGAAAATAAAGCTTAAGATAAAAAATGTAACAGATCAACCACACTGGAAACAGAAAGAGATGGAACTTTGAAAAGACTCTGCAAAGTAGAGAGATGTATAATCATACCACGTTATAGTGAAGAAAATTTGACAGATCCAATAATAGCCCAGCTCGCTCCACCAAAATAGCCAAGTGCATGAACGAATGTGTCTTTGGTCCATAGAAATCCAAGGATTTCTGCCAGTTCCTCTCAGCCAAAGAAGCATATTGCTTTACTCTATGAAGAAAGCTATTTCCACCCTTGGATGAACCGTGTTTCTTCTGATCTTGCTCCAAAAATTTCAAGCAGCAATCCCTTTGGTAGCAAGCCAACTGAAAGTATGCATATGCAGATTCCTGTTTCCGTAACTCACCCAGTGACTCATAGACAGATAAAGCCTCTCTAATGGCATCATTAGCTGAAATCTCATGCTTTCTATGGTCTATCTTCGGTCTACTAACACAGGAGTTGAAAGAATCCTCAAGGACACAGTTCTCATAAACCTCAGCAAATGTATCTTCGCTGGCCAGTAGCATCCCGAGCCTTAAATATGTATGAGCAAACTGAGTATATACTTCATTTCTCAAGTAGCTTGAATCCAAATCTGATTCTTCAGTGACATGGTTTACAACTGTTTTTGCTGATCCATAGAACCTCAGCGATTCCCTGTATTCCATCTTGGCACCCTGGAGAACTTGCATGTATGCATCGTGGAGGATTGCATGTTCCTTGAGATTTTCAATCTTTGCTACCATCTCTTCTGCTAGAGCTCTCCTTCCATGACCTAAATTACAATTTATCAATACAATGTTAGTGTGGTCAGCTACTTCTTTAAATGCATTTATTGCATCAGCAAAAGCAACTTCAGCTTCATCCAACTCATTCCTTTCCATCCTCTTACGGCCTAATTCATTACACACCCATCCTTTCTTTCTAATTAAAGATTGCAAGTCTTCTGAATTAGCAAGATGTCCAACCATTGCATTTCTAGCTTCATCATAACAGTTCAAGGCATTCAAGAGATTGTCAGCATCTCCAGCTACAGTACCTCTAAGATATTTAAATATACCCCCACTTTTCCTTTCAGATTCTTCCTTCAAAGTTTCAGAACATTTATACGCTGAAGTTCCGTCAATTTTTACTGCCATGTTATCTCTATCAGAGTTGGTAGCTCCTGAATTCTTTGCCTCTGAACTATCTTTCAATTTATTAGACATTTCTATCCGGGCAATATTTTTCTTATGCATCAAGAGCTTACTCTCTGATGTGCTGCTTTCACCCTTCTGATGAATATCCGCAAAAGTTCCAGAATGAGCATGGGCGTTTGCTTTGGTATGTGATTTTTTTTTCTGCTTTCTGCCATAACTTTTTGAACGTAAATCTCTATTACTGCTGCTCGCACTGCTTCCACTGCTGGCCCTATCACTCTGGCAGCTGCAGTTTAATAAAGAACATGAGCTGCAGTTTTGACTAGACTGTCCAAGCGTCTTCTTGAGCCTTTCAACCTCCCTCAAAACTTCAGATGACATCTTTAACTCTTTAGTGAAGGGCTTTTTCTCTGACTGTACTGGCATCTTATCACCATCTGTCGAATGGAATTCTACATACACATCCCCAACTAGTGTCCAAGCCTTGGCCCAAAAGAGGTAGCTGTCAGATGACTGATCATACATGAAACAATCATCAGATAGTGAAGACCCAGCTTTTTCACTTTTATCATCACTTTCAACCTCATGTAATGAACAAACGAACATGGAAGAAACAAATTTTGAGTCTTCCCGATGTTGAGGCATTGATCCATAAACCAGACACGCCAACTCTACAACCTTCAAGGCCTGATTCAATTGCCCATCTTCTTTATAAGCTTGTCCAAGCGCCAAATATGATTCTCCAAGCAATAGAACTAGTTTCCACAACTTATCATCCAATTTTGAAGTCGGAAGCCATTCTCGAATATCACAAACTTCAATACAGTCGGTATCCCCACATGCACAGACAGAAAAACTCGGAGCTGAAGGCAGCTCATCCTGATTTTTACCACTATTCTGCAGATCCATTATGTTGCTTTGCAGTTGACGTTTCCATCTTAGAGACTTAATAGCTTGAGAGACATGATGAATGGCAGCCAACTTAGTGGAGATCGGATCAGCAACAGTTTGAACCTTAGGAGACATTTTTGACAAATCACATACTGCACAGCTTTTCTCTCTGCTATTTGATGCATCTTGCAGACTGACTGTATTACTCCCCATTGGAGCTGTCATTGCTCTTGGGGAAGATTTAGCCTCATCAGATGTTACCCTCACAGAATCATCAAATCCAATAGCCGGCAATGTTTCAATATTGTTATCTGGTTCAACTTTAGGAACCAGGGAATCATGGACATCTGATACAGAAACTGAAATCAAAGATTCTACTGGTTCTTCCTCAGCATCAGCACCGGTAACTTCAGACTCCCTAGGAAGTGCTTCAGATGACAAATCTAACATTTCATCATACGTTAAAAGGAGCCTCGCAAATTGTTCATGAGCACATGCACGTACAACCTGTTTGCCACAATTTCAGGTTATCAGTTATCTGTTCTACAATATAGGAGAGAGAGAGAGATTGTGCTTTGGACAAAATGCCTTTTACCCCACTGTAGCAAGAAATAGAGTTGTAACCAAACTATGTTTCTCAAAACCTAGAAATCCACCTGAATTATTGCCTACCGCAGCAAGGGAACTAAGATATGCAATTCAAAGCTAATTTTTGGAACTTGTAAGTTGTAAGACTAAAGTAGTAAAGTACTATGGTGGAGCAAGGAAGGAAGCAACTTCGCTCCACCTACCTCTCAACACTGATTATTCATAAAAGAAGAAGAAAAACTAAGTAGGCAAATTTATAATGTATTAAATGCATGGTATGCATGGAAAATTTATAATGTGACAATATAAGCTTACGCATACGTGAGCACTTCTAACTTTTGAATACATGACATATATCGATGTTTTATAGGCAGCATCACCTAAATTTATGTAGGAAAAATATTATAAATAAAAAAGGTAATATTTTATATCACAAATAAAGTGTCAATAATTTTGATGCATAATTTATTACAATATATTTTTTTCAATTTCCCACTTTTTTGACAATGCCTTCAACCGTCATTCTATTTTATGTTGCTTCCTCAGTTTTGTTTCTTCAATTTCAGTATCTTCCATTGATTGAATCGAGCCTTCTCAACAAATTAAAGAACAGGAAAGTTAAGTTCCTGTGTGAATATATGCTACATATAAAGTAACATTTACACCAATATTAGGGGGATTAATGGGATGAAATGGACAGAACTATGAACTTCTCGATAAGCAATCACCTTCAACACAATACAGAAAATTTAACAAGAAACTGAGTAGATATGCAGACAGCCGGCAACAGGATTATCAATTTATTTTGAAGAGTATGCTTTTTTTCCTTCCATGATGGTCCCGTGAACAGTTCACATGAGCAGAAAGAGTCTCTTTTTTTTTTTGAATAAGTGAGCAGAAAGAGTCTTCTAGCTTCCGTATTGATTTCTTTATCTAATAATGTTTCTTTAACTACACATTCCATCATGTTCGTATATTTTTTATTTTAATTCTGATGACAATGTCGATAGGAAATTAAGTTATATTTCAACATAAAGGCCTAATGCCCAGCCCCCAAGGCCTAGCTCAAGTGGCAAAAGGTGGAGGATTTGTGGCTTACGTCACAGGTTCAAGCCCCACACCATGCAAAGCGAAGCCCGGTATTTAAGTGGAGAAGGGTAGAGGGGCGGGCCCATTATCCACCGAGTTTAGAAGGCTGTGATTGGTCCAAAGGGCGGGTCACAGACGGATTTCTCGGTTATCAAAAAAAAAAAAGGCCTAATGCCCATATGTCGATGTTGTGTTTTGTCCACAATTACGTTACACCTCTATTAACATTTAAAGTCTGATCGAACAAGCATATTTGAATTTTAAAAAGGTGATTTTACAAGATATAGAAGCAAGCAAATACTAAAATAGATTCTCTTGAAATACACAAAATTTTCATTGACAATCAAAAATCAGTGAAGAAAACCTGCCAATTTTGAGAATATTTTATTCAATGTGGGACAAAAACTTGTTTTTGAAATTCCTTCATGTGACATATAAATGTCATATAGAGTTGTACAGAAAAATCAGTACATAGAAGAAATGTTCTTGTGGTGGTTCAAATAACAGAACACGCGAAGACATAGCATATGAACTGCTATAAAAGAATCGATCAAAGGAGAGGAATGAACAAAACAAAAGGGGGAATGAGAAGCAGGTAAATCCAAAAGCAGTAATTCCTAAAGAAATTAGGAATTTAGCTTTCGATATGAAATTCAAAGAAGGGGAGTCAAGAACAAGAAGGAGAATCTCACACGAGGGTTTGTCATGAACATAAAAATTTTATCTTGGAATGTTAGGGGGTTAAATGGGGAGAGTAAAAGAGCACTTGTAAGATATTTGTTGCTTCAATGGGGGGCTGACATTCATGTGTTGGTTGAAACCAAGCTAACAAGGAATGACTCAAATCTTTACCAACAAATCTGGAACAACAGATGGTTGGGAGAAGCTCATGTAGAAGCTATTGGAAGGAGTGGGGGGATAGTAGTGCTATGGGACAAAAGAGTTTGCAAGGGGGAAATGGTAGACAGTGGAAATCAAATGCTTACATGTAGATTTGAGGGCATAGAGCAAGAACTGACATGGCATTTAAGTGCATTTATGCAGACTGTGATAAGAGGGGAAAGGAGGGAACTTTGGTGGGAACTGGCATCTATTAGAAGCCTTTTTGAGGGACCATGGGTAGTATGTGGTGATTTCAACATCACCAGATATCCAGAGGAGAGAACCAACTGCCAAAGAATCAATGGTGCAATGACAGAGTTTTCAGAATGGATCAATGACATGGAGCTTGTAGACCCTCCTTTATTTGGAGGGTCTTACACTTGGAGGAGCGAAAATCATGCGAGTGCTTCCAGAATAGATAGATTCCTCTACACTTCACAGTAAGAGGAACAATATCTACACATCAAACAATTACTGATGCCAAAATTGGGATCAAACCACAACCCCATCATGCTTACATGTGGAGGTATGGATTTCAAAAGGTCATATATTAAGTTTGAACAATGGTGGTTGGGAGTGGATGGTTTCAAAGAGGGTGTAAAAGAATGGTGGGCTTCTTCCAGTGTAACTGGGAGCCCAGCATACATCTTGACTACCAAACTAAAACTCCTAAAAGGAAAATTAAAAGAATGGGGGGAAGGAAAACAAAAATAACTGGAGACAGAGGAGGGAGGACATCCTGAACCAAATTACTGGATTAGAAATTATCATGGAGCAAAGAGCAAAAGCACTCACGATTGATGAATTACTCCAGAAAGTTCATTTGGCAATGGAGTTTGAGGAAGTGGTCAAGAATGAGGAGATAGCATGGAAACAGAGGTCTAGAATCCAATGGTTGAAAAATGGAGATAAGAACACCAAATACTTTCACAGAATGGCCACAACACATAAGAGATGCAATACCATTGACAAAATTGAAAAGGAGGAGATATATATCACTGATCCAAAAGTTATAAAGATGAAAAATACAAGACTACTATCAGAATCACTATAAAGAGACAGAAACATGGAAACCTACTCTAAACTTACAAGAGTTCACAAGCATTAGCTTGGAGAAACAGATCTGGATGCAGAGATAGTTTGAGGAGGAAGAAATCTTAAAAGGCATCAATCTTTGTGCTAGTGACAAGGCACCAGGACCTGATGGCTTCCCAATGAGCTTCTTTAAAGAATTTTGGAGTGTCTTGAAAGAAGACATCTTGAACACTATGAAGCATTTCCATGAGTTCCAAGTTTTTGAAAAAAGTATGAATGCCACTTATCCCAAAGAGAAGTGGAGTTGCATCACTGAAGGACTTCAGACCAATAAGATGGGACTGATTTTTGCAAGGCTGCTTGTGGGGACTAAGGAAGCTGCAGAATGCCTGATGAAGTGCTTTTCAGGAATGAAAAAGGCACTGTGGTTACTCAGAAAGTAACATATAATTAGAAGCCTTCAATCTATGAACATCGCCACAAATATGGGCATACCAGCAATAGCTGCAGGAAGAACCAGAAGGTGGCCAAAAACCTGCTAAGATACATGCTGCATCCGAGATCAGTTGGGGAGAAGGTGATTGAGATAGGAGAGACCTCTGCTGAAATGAATAATGTAGAGAGGAAGTTGACCACTGGGAAGTGGGAACAATATAGGAGCGAAGATAAACACAGGAAACAAAGCTAATGAAGATTCAAAATGGACAGAACCTCAAAAGCATGCTGGGGCATCACCAGTGCAAGAGACCAGACTGAATATGGCCAACACCTTTCAACCTTTGAATAAGTTGTCTAATCAAAGCATGCCGGAGAATAGTGCCTGGAAGGGGGCGATACTGAGACTGTCCCTATTAGGGATGGTTAAGATGCTATGTTGGAAGGTGAGCTCTTACTGGCCTCTCAAAACAAAAAGGAGGTTAAACCCTTTGTCATGAGGTTGAAATGGACTTAATTGGTCTTTTGGAGACTAGAATAGATGGAATTAGATGAGCATGGTAGCTGATAAATTGTTTGGTGGACGGAAGTACTATACTAACCACTCCTCACACTATAATGGGAGAGTATGGGTGTCGTGGAGAGAAGAAATATGTAAGGTGGTTTGTTGCAGTAAGAATTATCAAGCTGCGACCTGTGAGGTAACTCATATACCTCTGCAGGTGAAGTTCTTGATCATTTGTGTGTGTGAACAATGAGAAAGAAGAGAGGAAGTAATTATGGGATTACCACGATCAATATCAGGGTTGTTCACTACCTTGGATTGTGACAGGTGATTTCAACTCTTCTGCAAATGGAGGATCGAATTGGAGGAAACACTGTTACAGTACCTGAAGGTAAGGAGTTCCAATCTAGCCTGGATAGATGTGGTTTATCTGAATTACCAAGAATGTGATGCACTTATACATGGAATGATAACCATGGAAATAGTAGAATCTTTTTGAAAATAGATTGGACATTTGTGAATGGAGAATAGTTGGATAGTCTGCCTACTTGAAGAATCTATTACCTGCCTGAGGGTATTAGTGACCACAGCACTGCTTATGTGCCATTAATGAACCTCACACCAAAGAGGAAGAGAGCTTTTGGGGTGTGAGTTAGGTCCAAGACCTAATTTAACACAGTGAAATGCCACTGGTATAACACTGATCCCCGAGGTCGCCAATCCAGAGAGTGCAAGTCAGTTCAGGCCTATTGCATGCTGTAATGTTGTATACAAATGTATATCTAAGATGCTCTGCCAAAGGTTAAACTGGATGCTTTTGTGAGTGGTAGATCCTTGGTTCAGAATGTCCTCATTTGTCATGACCTCTTGAGGCACTATTATAGAAAAATTACCCCAAGGTGCTTGATGAAAATTGATTTTAGGAAAGCTTATGACATGGCTAGATGGGATTTCCTTGAGGAGTTGGTGCTTGGATTTGGCTTTCCTGATAAATTCATAAAGCTGGCCATGATATGTGTGACTACAACTATATTCTCCATAAAAGTTAATGGAGATAGTCATGTCTACTTTGAGGGAAAGGGGGGATCGAGACAAGGGGATCCCATATCCCCTCTGCTCTTTGTGTTGGTAATGGAGTATTTAGCAAGAGTGCTGAGTAAGATGAGTAAATTTAAAGACTTCAGGTTCCATCCTATGTGCATAAAGCACAGCTGACCCTTCACATTTGCAGATGATCTGATGATATTCTGCAAAGGCGATGAGGCCATAGCTCAAAGGATTGTGGAGACTATACAACATTTCTCTGAAACTACAGACTTAGTTGCTAACATGACAAATCCAACATTTTTCTTGCAGGAATGGATGATGAGACAAAAGATGAACTCCTGAATCTAACTGGGATCATTTCCTAATAGGTATCTGAGGCTACCCTTATCGCCTAAGAAGTGGAACAAGATAAAGTGTCACTGGCTGTGTCTGAAGATTACAGACAGAATAAGAACAGCATCTAATAGACATTTGTCATATGCTGGGAGGTTGCAGATCATCCAATCAGTTCCATTCTCCCTACATAGCTTCTGGGGCTCAGTCTTCATCTTACTCCAAAGTGTTTTGAAAGAGAAGGATAAACTGTGTAGGGGTTTCCTACGGAGCACTGAGAAAAAGAAGAAGATATCTCTTGCGGCTTGGGAGAAGATGTCTAGGCCTAAGAGTCAGGGAGGGCAGAGGGCTAAACATTAAAAGTTGCAGAGTATGGAGCATAGCTCTTGTGGGCAAATTAATATGGATGATTATGGAAAAGGAGGACATAGTATGGGTGAAATGGATATAGGATATATATCTGCAACATAGGGAGGACTTCTGGACTTCTCATCCTCCGGCGGACTGCAGCTGGTATTGGAGAACATTACACAAGCTGAAATTGAGTATGGTTAACTGGCACAACAAAGGGAAATACTGTCTTACTGGAAATAGAAAATATTCTGCTACTAAGGGATATTTGGAGTTCTTTCTCAAAAAGGGATATTTGGAGTTGATAGGGAGTGCACCTAGAGTACTAACTGCTGAGCTAGTCTGGACTAAAATTTCTCTACCAAAACATAGATTTGTACTCCTACTGACTGCACAAGATTAACTGCAAACCAAGGACAGGTTGTGGGGCATGGGATTGATGTGTGATACTACTGATTGTTGTATGTGTGCAGTTCCCACCTTGAGGATGCTAAACATTTTTTTTGTGACTGTACCAAAGAACTCTGGGAGAGATTGCAGGAATGGCTGGGAATTAAGCTCAGATAGCAGAGGGTGCAAAATACACTACTCAATATCATAAGCAAGCATTGTCGTAGATTCAAGGAGGTTATGGCTTGCAGTATATGGAGGCCACAGTCTATCATATTTGGACAGCAGGAATCAAAAGATATTAAAAAAAATATATCTATTATATTTGGACGGCAAGGAATCAAAAGATATTAAAATATCAGACTGTACAGTATACTACGGCAGGTACAAAGTGTAATTATACTGAAAATGTACAGCAACTCTAAAAGGGATAGGAAAGTTGTTTACCTTAGAGACTCGATTTGTAACTAGACTTCATGAGGCTCACTAGATCTTGGTAATCTTCCTAGAAGAGGATTGAGACTATGACTGCTCCTTAGTGTACTGTTTTACTGTGGTTTGAGCTTGGGACTTCCATGTTGGAGGTCTCAAGTTCAAAACCCCTTGCCAGCGAAAGTAAGGGGTTTGCCTTCTGGGTCGAGCTCATCGCATCAGGCTTGCCTAGTGCGGGTTACCTCTCCTATGTGGTTTGCGAGCTATTGCATAAGAGTGGGGGTTTTACCCTGTGCGCACACAAAGGGTAGCGGGCGCGGGTTTCCCTTGTCATAAAAAAAAAATCTCACTGTTTATTGCCCAAATTTTTTTTTGTAAAGAACTCCAAGTTCAGAATGATGATAAAGATGAGTTAGTGAGAACTTTGGGATGCCGAAATTAGCTCAAAGGAACACAAATCCTGTGAGAAGGGCTTTATTGATAGAGGAGGCCAATTATTCTGAGGATTGTGATATAGGAGTAATAAATTTAAAGTTAATTTCAAACTCTTAATATTTGATCTGGCCAATTAATCTGAGGATTGTGAAATAGGAGTAACAAATTTAAAGTTGACTTCTAACTCTTAATATTTGTTTTATCAAAATTTAAAATATTAACAGATGTGATTACAAGTTAAGTTTGTCTAACATAGGATGTAATTTAATCAAGGTACTAATTAAAATTTCAAATAAAAATATTCACAAAACAAAAATTTGTGTTGAATTTAATTTCCTAAATATTTGGACTTCTTACCTAGTCAAATAAGGAAGTATATAATAAACAAAACGTAAGTTGATTTCAAAGTTCTAAACATCATAATTAAATGACTATTTCAAGGAAAATAATTAAATGACTAGTCCTTAGCAAATTATATCAACTAAAATAAATAAAGATCTTGTCCACCAAAATGCTCTTAGGTTCTTTTCCAAGATAACTAACTGAGGTCTCTTCTGGGCGTTACTAACCTCATCTCCGGTGGACATTCTGCTTCGAAACTCTACTCAAATCTTAAGCTTTATTAGTTTCCTTTCATGGATAACAGGATTTATTCATCTGGGGAAAAACAGATATCACTCGTTCCACATCTTCGGAGAAGACTTGGTATAAATAGGTGGAAAGCACTAAACATCACATGAGAAGACTAGTTTTGAGCAAAGGAGTACTGCTATGGATCTACAAGAGGCATAAGAATGTGTCGGAAAACAACAGAGGAAAAACTTTCAAGTCCGGGCGCTGTAGGATTTCTCGACAATTTTTTTTCCTATCTCAAAAAGTTAATCAATACAGGAAGTCTGGTTAAATCAATTTGGTCAATGGCCAGAACGTGCAATAATTATCCTGCTGAGAACGCATTTAATGAAGGATGGAGCTAGTAGGTGATAACAATTAAAGGCTTCATTAATAGAGATGCTCCCGAACAAAAAGTCATTAATATTGATAGCAGTACTCCTTTACTCAAAACTAGTCTTCTCGTGTGATGTTTAGTGCTTTCCAACTATTTATACCAAGTCTTCTCCTAAGATGTGGAACGAGTGATATCTATTTTTCCCCAGATGAATAAATCTTGTTACCCATGAACGGAAATTAATAAAAGCTTAAGATTTGAGTAGAGCTTCGAAGCAGAATGTCCACCGGAGATGAGGTTAGTAACGCCCAGAAGAGGCCCCAGTTAGTTATCTTGGAAAAGAACCTAAGAGCATTTTGGTGGACAAGATCTTTATTTATTTTAGTTAAGATATAATTTGCTAAGGACTAGTCATTTAATTATTTTCCTTGAAATAGTTATTTAATTATAATATTTAGAACTTTGAAATCAACTAAAATTTTGTTTATTATATTCTTCCTTATTATTTGAGCTAGGTAAGAAGTCTAAATATTTAGGAAATTAAATTCAACACAAATTTTTGTTTTGTGAATATCTTTATTTGAATTTTTAGTTAGTACCTGAATTAGATTACATCCTATGTTAGACAAACTTAGCTTGTAATCACATCTTTTAATATTTTAAATTTTGATAGAACAAATATTAAGAATTTGAAGTCAACTTTAAATTTTGTTACTCCTATTTCACAGTCCTCAAAATAATTGGTTAGAAGAAATATTGAGAGTTTGAAGTCAACTTTAAATTTATTACTCCTATTTCATAATCCTCAGAATAATTAGCCTTCTCTATCAATAAAGCCCTTCTCATAGGGTTTGTGTTCCTTTGACCTAATTTCGACATCCCAAGGTTTTCTCACTAACTTATCTTTATCATCACTCTAAGCTTAGAGTTCTTTAATTTTTTTTGGGCAATAAACAATGAAATTACCATACCAACACAGTAAAGCAATACACTAAGGAGCACTGATAGTCTCAGCCCCCTTCAAGGAAGATTACCAAGATCTAGTGAGCCTCAAGAAGTCTAGTTACAAATAGAGTCTATAAGGTAAACAGCTTTCCTACCCCTTTTAGAGTTCCTATACTTCCAGTATAATTAAACCATGTATCTGCTGTAGTATAAATTCATTTTGTATAGTTTGATTTTTTAGTATCTTTTGATTCTTTGTTGTCCAAATATAATAGATTGTGGCTCCATATATTGCAGTCATAGCCTCCTCCCTGAATCTACTCCAATACTTGCGGAGTACAAATCTATGTTTTGGTAAAGAAATTTTAGTCCAAACTAGCTCGGCAGTTAGTACTCTAGGTGCACTCCCTATCAGCTTCAAATATCCCTTAGTACTTTTGTAATTAACTCTACTTTTAGAGTTGTCAAAAAGGGTCGGCCCCAGCCCCACCCAACCCAAGCCTCGCGGGCCAAGGAATTTAAAGGGCTAAGGCGGGACGGCTTCATTTGGAAGGGCCTGAAAATGATCAACCCAACCCAACCCTAGAAGGGCCAAGGGCTGGGGAGGGCTACCCCTTCTTTTTTTCTTTTCAAACTTAAAATTCTATAACATCAAGAAAATGAGAAGATTTTCAAATCAAATATAGCAAATAATGGTGTTGTTTCAATAACATTAGCAAGAAATCTAGTGTAATTAGCATGTATTTAAGATACTGGATAAGCGAGATATATGCATTTGGTGTGATGCATCCTAGATATGAGAGTGAGATAAGAGAGTGGCAAGCGAGATGAGAGGGAGGCGAGGGCACGGGATTTGTCTATGTATCCGAGATACAGACAAATCCACTTGGATAAAGTTATCTAGAACAAATTAACCTAATTTTGAGTCCATGTATCCCGAGATACATGTATCTGGACGTACCAAAATCTAGTAAGATTCATAATACTACAACATAGCGTGCATCTAAGTAATTAGCTCATATACTAGTGAGATGTTGTAAGTTACCCTTAAATAAATAGTTTTGGCCCATGGGCCGGCCCCGATCAAGGCTCAAGGGCCAAGGGCTTATATGGGTTGGACTTAAAAGCCCTAGTTTTAAATGGGCTTGAAAAATCATATCCCAACCCTACCCCAATAATGGGTTAGGTTGGGCCGGCCCCATGGGCTTAAGCCCCTTTTGACGGCTCTATCCACTTTGTAGTCAGTATTTAGAAGTTGCCAACATATCCCTTAATGCAAAGGGATAAAATGTTACCAGTTTCAAAAAAAAATCAAATAGTTATTTTATCCGATGTGAAATAAATTTTAAAGGATATAGAAGACGAATGATATCTCGCTAAGGTGCTTCCTGCTTTTAATATGATATAGATTTAAGTCAGCATGGCAGGGCATTATCTTCAGACTACATCGCAAAGATGGAAAACAGAAAGGTAAATCAAACAATAAGAGGTTTTTCGCTAAGGACTGATAAAGTTAAAACTCTAATCAACACCAGCTTTTGACCATTTCTTGTTTAAGCAAGGAAATAATGAGAAGAAACTAAACATATTTTGTTAATATTATGAGACATCATACCAGGTGATCAGGCGCATCCAAAAAATCAAGACATTTTCTGAAGAAACTCGCACATCTAGACTTGTTTTCAGGAGACTGCAGATCAAAAGTTGCAGTATTAGCAACAACTAATTAGAGGAAATCGATAATTAAAATAGTAAAACTACAGACCATTGAAAGTGAAAGTCTGTGAGCAATCCGGTACAATATCGTCCCCAGTGAAAGTAAGGGATCGCTTCTCCCTCTATTTATTAGAGATGGCACAGAGCAAGAATTATCATCAGTGTCATCGGCAGGTCGGTTTTGAGGTATGACAGATAGATCAAAGAGTTGGATAGCATCTTCTCCCGCACTTTTGTATAGCTACAGAAATAAAGGTAATGTCAATTAAAGATGCAAGGAACAATGCAACAAGAGACAAAAATACAGTGCATAACAAATAAGTAGCAAATACCCAATATGCACCAGGATCTTGCTTGCAGTTTTCTTCAAGGAATCTCAATACTGAAAGCCCATTTTGTTGTACAACACTTGGATGAAAAGCAGGAGTACCATCCTCAGATATGCCCTTTAGGAGAAATATATCATCTGTTTTAAGGAGTTCATAGCCCTGAACAACACCATCTTGATGATAACATATAGCCAACTCAGGTACACTAGCCATGACATTATCAAGCCATGCCTCTAGCCATGTTAAAGGTGTGACCTGTCAAAATTCACAGATGGCAGTTACACATGTTGGCAAGGATATAAGAGTGAGGAAGTTGGTTAAGGTTTACCTGTCGTGAAACATCCCACAAGTGCAAGCTAACTGCAACATACTTTTCATTGCTGAAGATGAGTAAATCACTTCCTAGAAGCATACGGAAATTGTGAAACTGCCAAAATAGGACCCTTAGGAATCCATCATTACTAGGTCTTCTAAACTTTTCGGACTCTTGCACCGAGTACCTCGACTTTTCTTTTACTTGTGAGACCTTTCCAGCACCTTGATCCTTATTTTTCCTATTCTTCTTTTTTCCCCAAAAACAGTCAGCCTGTTTGAGTTCGTTATAAGTGCACTGCTGGTTAGATTGCTCTTCCTGATTAGAAGTTCCACTTTGCTCATAGGAAGTGCTACCCTGTATTGGGTGATCAGAAGATTCAGGTGAAATTTCTCTTGATTCACATTGCCACTCCTTCGGTGGTGTATGGGTTGGAGGACAATCACATGCCTCCATGCGAACTGAATGCATAGCGAAATTTAGAAACAAAGACTGATCTGCACATTTTGGTGGGTTATTATTTCTTCTGATCAATTTCTCCCCCTCTTCAATATCAGGCCTGCATTTGGCATTGCAGTTGAATCTTTCGTAAATTATATTCTTGTAAAACCACAAAAAGTTTCTATAACTAGAGGTAATAAGTTTCAAATTGTACATCAAAATCAAGAAAAACATTCACCCTCCATACAAAGTTACTTAAACAGTTCTTTTTTTTTTTTTGATAACCGAGAAATCCGTCTGTGACTCGCCCTTTGGACCAATCACAGCCTTCTAAACTCGGCGGATGATGGGCCCGCCCCTCTACCCTTCTCCACTTAAATACCGGGCTTCGCTTTGCATGGTGTGGGGGCTTGAACCTGCGACCTAAGTCACAAATCCTCCACCTTTTGCCACTCGAGCTAGGCCTTGGGGGCGAGTTACTTAAACAGTTCTTTTTTTTTTTTGATAACCGGGAAATCCGTCTGTGACTCGCCCTTTGGACCAATCACAGCCTTCTAAACTCGGTGGATGATGGGCCCGCCCCTCTACCCTTCTCCACTTAAATACCGGGCTTCGCTTTGCATGGTGTGGGGGCTTGAACCTGCGACCTAAGTCACAAATCCTCCACCTTTTGCCACTCGAGCTAGGCCTTGGGGGCGAGTTACTTAAACAGTTCTTTAAAAAGAAGGCTTAGTCTATCCTAAACAAAAATTAACTTGTTAAGGACCTTACAAAATTCATATACCTTTTTAAAAGTTTTCTTCTTCTTCTTTTTTTTGAAAATGGTAACTTATCTTTTTAAAGTTTTCTTATGAATACGAAAGCATTTTACTTGTGGCCTTTATCCATTATTTATTTCACATAGCCTCCATCTCTTCCCAATCTGTTTCCATCCATATTCTCGGATATTGCTCACTCCGATTCCAATGAAGTGCATTAGTATCGTCTTTAGAGTTGACACGAACTGTGTCTTTGTTGAGAGAACATGTAGACCATATATCCACTTTGGTTTTAGAAGAACAATATTGTTGAATTAGAATGAGCAAATGTGGTAGCCAGACGATGCTATGATTTAACAGTTAGCATTTTTGGAAAGTACACATTAGTTGCGCAAGAATATAACAGTACAGTGAACATTCAACTTGAAATGGAAGGAATATACACAATCAAAAAGATCAACCAAAACATCTAAAAACTAAAAAAAAGAATCCCTGTCATTTGAAACCTTAATAAATTAACTATTTATGCAAACTCAAATAGTTAACTAATGAATTACTTTCAATACCACATCCTTAATCAAGTATACTCCTATAGGAACAGAATGCTTTGTCCATAGGGCTTCCTTTTCCTCAGCCCAAGATTCGTCTAGCAATGAGTGCATAAATACTCTTTACTGTCCATGTAATTTAAGACCATGTCTCATAAAGCAAGATACACAGGATTTAGATAGGAGAAAACTAGATATTTCTATTGTCTAATATCAACAATAAATATTGAGATTAAGAAATTCTTCCTCCGTTCCCTTTAGCTAGTCCCCTGTTGACTAGGCAAGCCCCTAAAGAAATCATTTATCAAGAGTTTGTTTTACTAAGTTACCCTTGTTAATAGTTATTTAAGTTGCAACTCCAATAAATTTGGGAAGTGTGGATACTTGATAATAAGGGTACATATTGGAAGAAAATGATAAATCTCTCTTGATTTGCTAAAATGGACAAGTAAAAAAGAAAATCTATTCTTAGTTTTCAAACAAAACATATCTAAGGGACCAGAAAAGGGAACGGAGGGAGCATATTTCTAAGAGTTTTTCAAATGGGAAAATAGAAACTTATAGTACTTCTCATGATGATAATTCTTGCATGTCTAGTTTCACTCCAAATATCATGAAAGTGAACCTCAAAAAGAAAAATATCAGAATACATCTGGGATAGAGCCATAAAGGAAGAATTAATTCTCAAAACTTTGACTAACAGAGTGACAACTGGATTGAAATTCAGAAAGAGTCTTGCATTCCAGTACTGTAGAGCATATTACCCTGTATTTAAAACTAGTGTCTTGCCAACACGATGTACTGCAATTGATAATCGAGCCTTGGAGTATGGAATCTTAAAAATTTGCTTCAGAATATCAGTTGGGGCAATGACATCGATCTCCTCTCCATACTCCACCAGACCTGATACAGCAAGAGCTTCACCTTTCCTTGCAAGATTTGAGGTGTGTGTGCCACTTTCCCATAATAAATCTGCAACGTCAAGCAGAATATATTACCCCTCTCACATACAACAATGAAGACATGTTTAAAACTTATACATACACAATCAAATGACAGTAGGAAAAAAAAAACACCATAAGTTGTAGGATCGACATCCATTAGATACTCCATCCTGTAAAACCAGGAAATAAATGAAATCATAAAAAATGCAAACTACTTGCGTAAAAAAAAGTCAATGCGGCACTTGTATTTGTTCATCAAAAACAAATGTGACTTTTCCTGAGTGCAAACAAAAAAAAAATTGCTATTGAGCAGCTACGCTTCAATATTTTGAACTACTTCCATCATCTACACGCAGACATATTTCCATAAGCTCCTGATCGAAGAAGGAGACAGGGATATCTTGTTGGGGGAGTTTTCGCAGAGATTTTGGGTATTGTAGGTGCATTAAGGCTGCAGAGGTTAAAGGGGGTTATTCAAAAGATGAAGAGGGGAAAAGCGACCTGGCCAGACAAGATCCCGGTGAACTTTTGGAAGAACGCAAGCGAGGCAGGCTAAAATGCCAGAGGAATGGAGATGGAGTACAACGATTCCTTTGTACAAGAAAAAGGGTACTATTCAGAACTAAAATAACTATAGGGGTATAAAGCAACTAAGCCACACTATGAAAGTCTGGGAGAGGGTGGTCGACATGAGGATGAGGAGGGGTGTGTCTATCTCCAAGAACCAATTTGGATTCATGTCGAGGCAATCGACTACAGAAGTCATCCATCTTGTGCGGAGAATGTTGGAGTAATATAATGACAAAGAGAGGCTCGAACATAGTGCTCATTGACCTTGAAAAGGCATATGATAAAGTGCCTAAGATGTTTAGAGTCTAAAGGTGTACGGCATACATTAGGGCTATTAAGAACATGTATGATGGAGCCAAGACCCGGGTTATGACAATGGAAGGTGACTCTGAACACTTATCGATTGTGATGGAGTTGCACCAAGGACCAGCCCTTAGCTCGTTCCTATTTTGTCTAGTGATGGATGAATTGACACAACATATTCAAACGGAGTATTGTGGTGTATGTTATACACATATATCATAGTATTGATTGACGAGACGTGTGGTGGAGTAAATGATGGGTTGAAAGTTTGGAGAAAGGCCCATCTGAGCATGTCCTTCTGCTGAGGATTGATCGCAATATGTTGTAAAATGCTATGTTGCTTGGACTCTTCAAAAATGTCAACGGGTGCTTGTCAGATTCTCCAGAAGTAGTGTATTTTTGGAGAATCCAACATGGGTGCAGCATCGAAGGTGAAGAGTCTGTGCAACTTAGGTAAAATGCCTAGGAGGCCTGAAAATTCTTGAAACTCCCAATCATTCAAATTTCTTCTCAAGCTTGGACACCAAGTATTTCCCTCTCAGTTCTGGAAAACAGTAGTCACGATTGGAAGCAATGGAGAAAATCGTAAGGTAAGCTTCCTTCAAATTCAATTGGCCTAACCATACATCTTCCCAAAAAAGAATATGATTCCCATCACCCATCTGCAAAGATGAATTCATTGAGAATTCGGGCCACGCGTTCCTGATTTCCTTCCAGATCCACAATCAAGAGGAAGTCTGCTCATGTTGGAGACCCAATGACAATCTTTGCCATAATTGGCTTGAATCACCACCTTCCTAAGGCTCATTCCTTCTTGATTGTATCTCTGGTGCCATTTCAGGAGCATGCTTTTTGTTGTGCAGAACCAGGTCTTTCACCCCTAACCCCCAAACAGATTTGGGAAGAATAACCTTGTTCCATTTCACCATGTGAAATTTATGGTCCTTGTTGTTTCCCTCCCATAGGAAAGAATGCCCAAGTTTGTCGAGCTGCAGAAGGACCTTTGATTGGATAGGAATTACAGACACAAAATAAGTAGGGATGCTATCCACAGCACTGCTAATCAGTGTTATTCTGACACCAAAAAAAGATATTATTGTTGCCAGGAAGCTAATCTCTTCTCCAGTTTCTCAACAATCCCACTCGATATCTCAGTTGATTGATACCTAGCACCCAAAGGAAGTCCCAGATAAGTTGTTGAAAAACAACCCATAGTGCAACACATAATCTCAGCCAGCTCATCCAATTCAGGAACCAAACTAAGAGGATAAATGAAACTTTTAAACATGCCAATGTGAAACCGAGATAGTGCCTCAAAGAACATCAAAGTAATGTTTTAAGTGTTGGACCTGGGACCTCTTAGCACCACAGAAGATGAGAGTGTCATCAGCAACTAAGAAGTGAGAAACAGAGGCTGAGGGATTAGTCCTATTGACAATACCAAAACCCTCCAGCCAGTTGAGTTGTTTAGCCTTGGCTATCATCCTGCTAAGACCCTCCATGGCTAGTATGTAAAGAAAGGGGGACAGAGGGCCCTCTCATGGCAGAGAAAAAGACTTAGTTCTTTTATTTTGAACAGCATTATTATTATCTGAGAGTTACTCTTCTTTACACCTTTGCATGTTGGCTACTAGGGATTTATCTTGCAGCCATATAAGAACAATTCTTCTAAAAGGTAAGATCGATTCTTTAACTTGATATCATTGATTCTTATTCATAAATTAAATTAGGTCATTAGTCCAACACTATTAGGAGTTTGGCCATAAAAACTTTCCCTTTTTTCCCAGAGTTTCTTTAACTTTATATCGTTGGTTCTTATTCATAAATTAAATAAGATCATTAGTCCTATACTATTAAGAGTTCGGCCATGAAAACTCTCCCTTTTTAAAGTTTGGCCATAAAATTCCGGAACTCTAGAATTTTTAAGAATTTGAAAAACTTTTTTCACTTTTTTGCTACAAATTACGCATAAAAAGTCAAAAACAACTCCAATTTGTACTCATGGCCAAACCCCTTCAAATATTATTTCACTTTGAAAACAAAAACTATTTTCTTAAAAATTTCACAATGAAACATGGTCAAACGGCCACTAATAATTGTCTCTAAATTCTTCGAAATAGGAATCTAGATCACTTTTTTATCTAAGTTCTTAAATTGGCCTATGTAAAGATATAGCACCTGGACCTAACTCAACCCCAACAACTAGCTCATGAGAAGAGGATTGTCCAAGTCCATATAATCAGACCACCAGTCCATTTCCCAACCAATCTGGGACTTCCTATTTTTGAAATTGGTAAAAGTTGTATTCCTCAGCATTAAAGGTTATGTTGGCCACCTCCAAAATTTACAAAAGAAGTCATGGATAGTTACGAGGAACCTATAAAATCCACTAACTGGATTTCTTCTTCTATTTTCTGTTCTTCACACCAAAAGCCTAAAGTAGTAATAACTTTCCATTTAATATTCTGTACAGAGCATTCTTTCCCTTGAAAGATCCTCTGATTTCTCTCCTTCCAGATAATCCACCATATGCACCATATGCAGGTTGGAACTGTTCTGCACCACCTGGGACTTTTACCCACTCTAACAACTTACATGGCCAAACTCCCGCTATCTGCATACAGATGCTACCTATAACCTACAAAACTTATTAAATAAAAAAACCACCTCCTCAAGTGCCAAAAAGGATTAAGCTTGACTTTCCACTTCTTTCACAAGACTTAATATGTTATTCCCCAGCTTTAAGTACTTCGGTTTCTTCGTGTCATGGTCATTGATAACCTCAATATATTAAGGGATCTTACACGCTTTTGCTCCATCAACACAAATACACAAAAACAACCCAAAACTTGCTCTGAATCCCCAATTTTATCCTAATTGTAATATGTATCCTTCCCAAGTATTACTATTACCACCAAATATAAAAATGAGTTCCCTTATAGTATATATCATGTTTAGTTCTGTCTAAGCAAAGGGGAACATGCTTAAGTAGCTTTGGCATTTTGGTCCAAATCTGTTCGTATTTGGCTAAACACAGTACAAACCTCTCTTTTTTTCGAAAAAGTTTGGAAGTCTGTCCACTCTCCAAGAGACCATCCCAGCCATGTAAGAGCAGGGTTGAGAACAATCCTTTATGGCTCCAAAACCCAACCAAGCGACCATAAGGGCTGTTAATCACGCTCTGGTCACTTGGTCATGGTTCATCCACCGGACATGGTTTCCCATCTCCTTAAACTCAAGGATACAGTGCTACAAGCCTATAGAACAGACCATGTTCAAGTAAGGATGTAAGAAGGTACTAGCCATTTTAGTGTGTTTAAAACAATGATTCTAAATAGGCATAGTTAATCCAGCAAGGCAAAAGCAAATTCTAAGGTACCTTCTGTGTCACAGTAGTTTAAAATGCACTCCAGCCTCTGAAAATGGGTTAACAAAGCAATCAATCACCACCTTCTTTCCGGCTCTCTACCACTTAATAAGAAGTTCCTCTCCTTTCATAATAGAAAACCGTCTACTCAGAATGATGAGGTACTCCTGTCATCCAGTCCATCCTACTTCTTTTTGGTCCTTATTATCAAAATTATTTTTCTTGCTTCTCAAGCAACGCAACAATGTGTTAAGCTAAGAAGTTAAAGCTGCAGCACAAGAAAGGAAAGATGGGAGTACTGCAATTTAGCACGTTCATTAACGGTTGAAGTTGAACATAATCTGGAGATCAAAAGGTTCCTGATTGATACCGTATGCAGAGTGATGTAAATATTTTATTGAATTGTCCTCAGCATTCATGATTTTCTTTTCAAATACATATTCTTAATCTCAGTATATGACGTTCTTAACCCCAAAACTTCACCGAGCGAACAGTTCAAAAAGATAACATTTGAGTGACTGATTCTAGGACTTGCAACTTGTTGCAGAACTAGAACTACTCTTCTGTTCGTGAAGTCCACAAAAGTTATGTGAAGCCAGGTCAAGTAATCTGATCAGTCCTACGAATGTAATTTATTAACGGTGCGAAGCATATTGACAGTTAATAAAGCAGTACAAGTACAACACAAGCTAAAAAATGTAACATTTAAATGAGATAACAGAACTAACAGTCACTACCTGCACTCGTCCTTGATTGGGTAGCCACTAATGGGAGTACCTTATCTGGAATACTCGAAAGCAGTGGCAAAGTGTTGAGATCAGTCTCGATAGGAATCATCCGATACCTCGGAGCTCTAACCCTAAAATTATTATCAAAAAAGAACTGAATAGAACAATTCAAGATAATCCAAACACCCTCCCTCTGACAAAGAGAATACTTGGACTCAAAATTCAAATAACACCTAATTCATCACATGCACAAAAGACAAGTGTCTACTTCTACAAAGACTTGAAGTTTAAGATATCTAATCACTATCATTCACAACATTAGCAATATGTCTTAAGTTCAATATGAGAAAATTGCTTCAACATTGTGAGTCTCTCTAACAGAACTGATGGTACATAATAAATGCAATACAACAGACACTGGTGCAACAGTAGAGTTGCTCTTTTATAACTTGTCGATCATGGGTTCAAGACGTTAAACCCACCTCGTTGCAGCAAACCCCTTTGAATAAATAAAATAGAGGGCTGCGTAGAGCCGTAGACGATACGCCCATACTAATCAGGGAACACTTTGAGTACGCTTAAGACTTTTTAAAGAAATATAACAATTTGACAACGCATTTTAAAGAGTTCTAACACAAAAGGTCCCCCTAAGTTAGAAGGTTACTCTATTCTCCTCCTAGGTATACAATGCTAAATAGATCAATCCTTAGTTCAGAGATAATAAGAAGGTTAAAAATAGATCAATCCTTAGTGCCCGTTCGGACAAGCTTATTAAAAAGTAACTTAGAGTTAAAAGTCATAAGTAGGGGATATCCTACTTATGGTTTTAGGCTTATTTTAGAACTTTTTTGGCCTAAAGTTGAGTGCTTAAAAGCACTTTTTAACTTCTCCAACACCTCCAAAACCAAAAACACCTAGAAATAAGCTACCCCTTGTGCTTTACTCTTTCTGATTCAATTCACCTTTTTTATACTATTTTAGAAGGTTTCCAAATTTTTACCATTCATTTCTTTAAAAACTTTTCACAAATTTTAACAATTCAAACTCACTAAACTATCAAGTACTCTCTCTATCATACTAAGTTACTCAACTAATTGCATGTCTATCTCCCACCAACACAGGACAGAGTAACCCTATCCACTAAGGCTTAGAGTCACCTAATGTTTTTGTACTCCGGGGTTAGTGAGGGGGGTATTCAAAAAGGGGAGTCACAGGTTCTTTCTTTCCTTTTAGGAAAGGTCTTGGTTTGGTATGGCATTAAAGAAAACTTGTTATGGTTATGCGGCTATATAGAACAGGCAGGTAGGGCTTTATGCGGCCTTTTTTATGAATAGTTTCAATCAAAATTCCATCAATTGTAGCTACTGATTGCCCTGATCATGTGTGATCACCAAAGGTGAAGTAACCCTTCAGATGCTCTCTACGCTCTGTTAGTATTTGAAACTGAAACCTCATAATTCTCAACCTACTTCATTGATCACTTTACCACACCCTTGATCGCCTGTCAAACTAATTTTTCAACTAATACTTAATCCTCAGTTCCTCATTAACATTTGAACCTGAGACCTCACAATTCTCAAACCTACTACATTGATCACTAGACAACAACACCCTTGAGCGCCTATCAGACTAATTTTTCAACTATTACTTAATCCCCCCTAACACCATCGCTAATATAAGTGAATAATTGGTGTCGAATCAGATACCATGGCATAAAACAGAAAGGGAGAGCACGACTTAAATGACAAATTTCACCCAAATAAATACATTTTGCAGCTAAAACATACGGAAATGCGTACCTTTCGGCTGAGGGAACAAGTTCGGAAGTCTTGAAATCATGGAATGCTTTATCAGTTGAAACAGGAATTGTACCACAGAGAAAACCGACTGGTTTAGGGCGTGCAATTTCGAGTCTTCCAACACACTGTAACTCTCGGGAGCTTGACGGTGGTTTCTCCATAGATAAAATTCCTCTCAGAAGCTAGGGCTTCTTCGACCTTAGAGGAAGAAAATCGGTTTTGGGTGTTTTGCTTTGAGTTTATGTTCCAGAAACTTCACATTGAAACAAGAAGAAATAGAATTAATTGCAATTGTGAAAAAATAGTTGTGTTATGAAGTGAGTCAAATTTAACCCCTTCAGACATAAATAACAATTTGACTATTTTTAAATACTGTATTTTCAATATTAGGAGATGTTAATTAGAGTTTAGACTAGCTTAAAAATTAGTCAAATCTACTTTCTAGTTATTTTTAGTTTTTAAAAATGTTTGGCAAAGTTTAAAATAAATTAAAATACTAACTTTTAACTTATAAGTTATTTAAGTTTGATTTTTTTTAAAACTATTTTTTTAAGTTAAGTCAAACGGATTCTTAGACTAACGTATGTATATACACTTTTGATATATAGTTATATATATATCTCACACATATAGAGTCATTTGACATTGGGCTTTATACATAATTGTACAGGTGACAAAAAAAATTCAACCAAAGTAGTCGCATGTATAACATGCATATTTGATGTATAACTATGTATCATAGATGTATATACTTTCATATACAATGTTTATACATTACAACAACTTATTTTCCTCAACGAGTCGATGTTATTTTTATTGACCAACTCAAATCTCTTATAAACTGTCTCAATTCTAGATATGAGTTCCTCTCAATGTTTCAAGTCTTTTAATTTATTATTCACTCAAAACGATTTACGTGTACGGTATGTCGAGTATATATATAATTTTTTTTGTTGATTTTTTTTGTTGTTTGTATATTTACGTAAGAAATCCATTAAAAATAGCACTCAACTTCCTCATATTAAAACGAAAAAAATCATTAAATTCACTATTTGATACCACATATATCTAGATTTTTTTATAAAATTCATGTCTAACTGTGATTTGATGATTAGTTAAAGAATTTTTTTTAAAATACCATTGAAGTTTTATTTAAAACTCCAATTCAAAAGCTAAAATATTTAAGTGATTGTTTTTTTAGTAGGTTCATTGAAGATTTTATATATAAAATTCAAGGAGTATTAAGGTTAAATTAAATTGATTTGAAGTTAAAATTCATAATTGAAATTGCATTAGGAAAGTATTCTCTGTCCAACAATACTTGTCCACTATTGACTTAACAAACTTCTTAAGAAACTATAAATAAAAGAGTAATTTTATTGTATCACTTTTGGAATATAATAAATATAATGTCTTGAAAAATATAATAGAGAAATGACTAATAATTAATGATAAAGGTAAATTAGAAACTAAAGTGTAAAATCATCAATTGATTTCATAAAGTTGACAAGTATATTGGACATCCAAAATAGTATAGTGGACAACTATTATTGAACAGGGAAGTATCAATATTGCAACATGTGTATATTTATTGTGTATATTACACATTTATACATAATAATATACAACCTGATGTGTGCTTCTTCTTGACTTCTTCGGATAACTAGATAAAAAATTAGACAAAAAACTCTCCAAATCAACCCCAAGTGAGCCTAAAATTTAATTTAAGTTTCATATAGATGTATTTTAGAAACATTGACTTCGAATTGCAATACTTTTCAGATTTTGACTTTTACATTTTGAGAGCTTCAAACTCAACAATTATGGATTTCAAAGTCTTCTTCCAAATTCAGTAATTTCAATAAACTTTCGATGTTGTTTCACTTATTAAAGGTGGAAGTAGAGTAAATGGTGGTGTTGATTTGGTGGAGAATTCGGCATCAAAATCCTAGGAGAACGCTAAAATATTTTATTGACAGGTAAAAATAGTTTTTTTTTTTATAAATAACAGTTGATACAATCAAATATTTGTGGAGAGCCAAAATTTAATAACTAATCATATAAGGAATTATCGGGATTTGGTCAAATTTTGATAGATCGTGATAACTTCATGTATGAAAATCTCATCAACATATTCTAATTTGATATCTAATCTTCTAATATGGCAATCTTCGATTCTCAATGATCAAATTAAACCCAAGTATTCAAAAAATAACAAGACTAAGTTGGTAGAATATTAATTAGTATTCAAACTTAATAATGGTATTCACTATCCCCTCAATTTTAACCATAGCTAAATTAAAGTAAGGAGTATTTAATTTTCCACATATATCTCTTCTTTTTTTCTTCCATTTTTTGTAGTGTCCACATAATTTATTGCAGGAAGAAAAAGTAGATGAAGGAAAAAGGAAAAAAGAAAAAGAAGTTGGTGAAGAAAGCTCCTATGAGTATGTTGTTTGCACTACTTTTATTGATATGTACAACGGAAAAGGGTCAAAATTGCCCCTAAACTATGTGAAATAGACCACTTATATTCTCCATTACATTTTGGGATCAAAAATACCCCCGCCGTTATCCTAGGAGACCACAAATGCCCTCAAGAGTTAACCACCCCAAATTATTAGTGATGTGGCAAGCCACATGGGACTAATCCCTCCACCTAAGCATTGCCAACTAAGATACTCTACAAAAGAATTTGACCTTTAGTGGCGACAAAGTTGCCACAAAATCCCAAAATATTGTCACTAAAGGTTATTAGTGATTTTTAGTGGCGACTAAGGCTCCAACAACCATTCGCTAGTAAAACCTATTTTTTCAACCAAAAAAATATGATAATTAATTTTGATTGCAACCTAATTTTCTAAAATAAATAACTTTGCAATATCAATATTAAAAAATATCCAATATTATTACGAAAAATCATCAAAATTACTTCTCGATTCAAATCTCCTACTATATAATGCATCATTGTACATTTTATACATTTACATATGACATAAAATAAAACATACAGTGTCTTAAAACTCCTACTTAATCGATATCATTTTTGGTTTTTAAAACAATGAAGAAAAAACACAAAATTAGAATTTAATGTTAAAAACTTTTAGTGACGATTTATGGGCTTTGTGGCGACTATTGTGGCCGCTAAAGGTCAAATTCTTTTGTAGTGAATCTTAGTTGGCAATGCTTAGGTGGAGGGATTAGTCCCATGTGGCTTGCCACATCACTAATAATTTGGGGTGTTAACTCTTGAGAGTATTTGTGGTCTCCTAGGATAACGGCAGGGGTATTTTTTATCCCAAAATGTAATGGAGGGTATAAGTGATCTATTTCACATAGTTTAGGGGCAATTTTGACCCTTTTCTGTATGTACAATAATTAAAAACCAATCCTTAAAAAGGACATTTTTTAAAAATTGGTGAATTAAGAAAAAGTCTTTTGATTTATTAACAATTTCTTTTTTTGGAACAACAATTTATGTAAATGTGTTTTTTTCCCTTTAAAAAAATGTTTTCCAACAAAACTTCTCTAAAAGTTCTTCAAAGAGTAGCATTAAAATTTTGAATGTCTCGTTTTCAGAAAAATTACTGAAAAGAGACTATATAATACACCTAATCAATTAGAATTAAAAAAGTAAATGTCTCTATTATTATAAATAATATACGATTCGCAGGAAGATAAAGATATATAGCGAACCAACGAACGTGTTTGGCGCCAATGCACTCTTTTGGCACAAAACTCATGTAATCCAATATTTCACACCATATATAAGGATGGCAGTGGAGCGGAGCGAATACAGGACGGGGTGAGTTTAAGGCTATGCGGGGCATGCGGGTTTAAGGTTGTATGGCGCAGGAGGGATATGGGGCGGGTTGAAGTGGGTCTGTAAAAAAACTAATGCGGGGCATGGTGGGGCGGGATGGATTGCGGGTATATATGATTTTATGTGGGCTCAAACTTAATTTTAACTTTTTACATGTTATAAGAGTGAATAAAGTGATAAAACATTATTTATTAAGATAATTTTTTTAAAGCTACTAAAATATTCAAGATAGTTAATGAAAATGGTTCAATAAATAATAATACAATTTCTTACATGTTCCTCAATTGATCTCTAAAAAATAAAAATTTAAGTCATTATTTATTAAATTAATATAACTTAATGAAAAAACAAATTTATTTTTATTTATGCTAGACGGGTTGAAAATGAAAAAAGTAGTTATGCGGGACGGGTTAAAAAATTTGCGGGTTAAGCTCAACCCTCCCCCACTGCCCATTGTCATCTCTAACCATATATAGCATATGATATATTTATATTCTCTCTGTACCTAATTACTTGTCCAATTTTCTTTTTTTGTTTGTCCCTTTTTACTCATCTATTTTGACAAATCGAGAAAAGACAAAAAAAAAAATTACATATTATTCTCTCAATTAATTAATTTTAAAAAAGGTATAATTTCTTGAAAATTTTCAATTTTTAATTCATTTCTTCATAATTAATAGGGATAAACTCACTATATCAATCATTACATAGAAGGTATCAATTATCAAATGGTATTTATTTAAATTTCTAGACTATATATAGTATGTTACAAAATGCATCAAACTATATGCACAAGATGGAAAATCTTGGTTAATGAGTTAATGTCAGACAACAAAAAAGCAAATAAAACATTGAACAGGCACAGTGAATCAGCATTGGGAGGAGTAAAGCTCAAGTAAATAATAAAATGTAAGACAGAATTATTGCAAGATTATGATGACAACAAACTAGAGTGGGACAAAAACACTTGATCACGAGTTCATCATACTATATATGATATACATAAAATATACATATATAAATTTTATTAGAGTAAATTCAAGACTTGGATCAACTTCCTTTTGCACGTGAATTATGGTGATTATGACACAAAAGCACAAAACATTTATTTTTTTAAAAAAAGTTTTTGTAAAACTAGAAAGTGCTACACGAGTAAATGATCAGTTTTCCAAGTAGAGCCAACTAGTCATTTTTGTCCAAGATTTTTTTCATATTCGAAGCTTAAAACTCAAAACTCATATTGGTTCTTGGCACTGAGAAATTTACAGTCGCTATTCTTTAGATGTGCATATGGTAAAAACCCCGTTTCTATGCAATAACTTGTAAACTACACATGAGATATAACATGTATTAGGCAAGTTCGATGCAACAAGCTCGATTCAGATCCCCTTGTTTTTTGCTGACGAAAAATTTCGAACTTGAAAGCTTCAAAATGAAAGTTCCAAACCCAAATCATCGCCAATGACAACACTGAAGTGTCCAAACCTTTTCCTACTTTATCAAAGATATAATCACATAATTAATTTTAGATAGTTTACTTACAAATGCTTCAATTACGTAACTCATATCTAACTCATCGTCTCAATGTTCATGTCTACTAAAATAATTAATTGTTGTATCTTTTTTTGCTAGCTTAAAAAATGAAAGTTGTTTTTTTGAAATTAGCAATGAAAACTTTTATGCTTGTATTTAATAAGGTTTTTGCTTTAGTTCTCGATGAATGGGACAACTTTGCTGTTTAAACTTGACAAAACAAATTGTTTTAATTATTTTTGGTAATAAAAAGTATATATATATATATATATATATATATACTATTTTTAGTTGCTGGATTATTTAATCAGATGACGAACCTCAACATGTGGTGTACGCTTTGACTGTTTCTTGTTGATTTAATTGAGCGTAATGCACGTGAAACGCAAAAAGTTGAAATACATGAAAAATGAGCTACATTCAATCATAAATTCGATGGAGACGTGTATGTGGAATTTTACGGAGAGGATAAAAGAAAGCGTAAACAACGCAAATCTCATTGGTTTAGGATTTAATTATGTATTTTTTCATGAGTTTTTGAAATTATTATTCACGTCAGATTTCGTCTCCAGATACATATGAGGTCAAAATTATGTGTAATTTGTTTCAAATACACTGTATTCAAGTGAATTCACATGTATCTGACCCTCTCTTGCCTCTCATTCTATGTATTTATATTTTAAAATATATCTAGTATCTCAGATGCATGTATCTAGTCGATCATGTGATTTACGTATATCAGCTGGGATACACGAATTATCTTGCTCGACTCCCTTCTATCTCGCTAAAAATGGAATTCAATTTGATTCTCTATTACCTTTACTTATATATATAGTGAATCTTTAAATACATATATATGACCTGAATCAAAGTTATTCAGTTCAAATAAATCCATTATTATATCATTACCTATGTCATCTCCGAAAAATGAAAAGATATTTTAATAAAATTTAATTTTCTACTTCAACTTTGATTTATTATTCCGACGATTTATCAAGGGCACAGGGTCCCATAATCACATGACAAATTCCAAGAGGATCATTTCAGATCACGAGCACCTAGAGTTTTGTTTTTCTGTTTTTTGCGTTTGCATGGCGTTAGCAAATTGAGTGTACATACTTCCTCTGTCTCTAATTAATTGTCCCTAATTACTTATTTTTGATAAATTAAAAAAGGATAATTTTTTTTGTATTATACCCTTAATTAATTTACTTTAAAAAGATTAAACTTCTTGAAAATTTAAATTTTTAAGTCATCCACTTTATAATTAACAAGGATAAAAAAGTAAATTTACTATGTTAATAATTGTTTTCTTAATAGATGTGTCAATTCAAAAGTGGAGAAGTAATTAGGAACGGAGGAGGAAGTATATGATATATGGCCCTTTTAACTTTTTATCCTCATCTTTCTCTGCTATAAGACAATCCCGTGGCCAGGCGTTTCTATCAGAGTATTTTATTATTATTATTATTATTATTATTGTAATTTAGCACAATATTACTATTCTGTTAAGATAAGGATTATAGTTTTTTAATTAGTAGTTCTAGGACAATTATAACTACATTGTGAAAATAAGTTCATAAATTTATTAATTTTCAACTCGTGAAAGGATAACAAAATGAACAATAAACTTGATTCAACATCAAAATAAAAGCCATTCATGATTTCTTATACTTTACACATGGTCAATCTATCGATTAAAGCGTGAATAACATAATATGAAGATTTGACATTGGATAAATTAAATCAATTAAAGCGTCGATAACATAATATGAAGATCTGACATTAGATATTAAACATTGGTATGAGTCTGTCTTTAGTACTAACTATTAATTATAATAAAATAAATTTTGGATTCAACTCAGTTCAGAAAGACAACTAACTAATGAGGTAAAAATTGTTTAAGATCACATAAACAATTCAATTGCAGTACCATCTAATCACACTCATGTTGGACTTCCAACAAGAAGGGAATGCCCCAATGCGCTTCTCAACACTTTTATTCTTTCTAACAATTTATTAGGATTTTTTAAAAAAATAATCTACTCGATGATCAGTATCCTATATTAGAACTCGGATTAATAACAATTAGCATCGAAAATTAAAGTCCCCCACTTAAATATGAACATTAAGCAAAACGTGGAGCATAAACTATAAGGAGAATCTCTTGTGTTTTGTTACCCATCTCTAAATAATATGTAAAAAAATCAGCTTTTATGAATATTCATTTTCAAGAAAGAAAAAAAGAAGAAGTATATCATATGGGTTAGATTAATTATGAATAAAGTAGGTCGAGATCCATGCTTGGTGAAATTTGAATAATGATTATTTAAGCCTCTCAATAATTCATGAGACAACTATGATACTCTGACTAAAATTTGGTAGGTGAAAAATTAGGCCATGGAAGATGGAGTCCAATAATTCTTTATACCTTCATTTCTCTGTCCCCTCCCAAAATTATAGTAATAAAATAATATTCTTCTCAATTAAAAATTATAGGCACCAAAAATGAGAAGAAAAAAAAGTATAGTTCATGACTTATATTAATTTACTGGATTCTACTTCATTGCTTCGTTGGAATTTAGACTAATCAGAAAGAATACTGGAATTATAATTGCAAGTGCTTGTTTATCATTGATTCGAGATAACTGTAGGTTTGCGTAAACTCCGGTCTCTTCAAATTCTACTTGTGAATTACACGTGATATAATGTTTATTGGGACAAACACACACAAAAAAAAACTTTTCAATTTTTAAAGTATTTGATTAATAATTATTTTTTTCTTTTTTCTGGGGTTAATTACTTCTAAATTGCAACTCAAAATGCTTGCTAAAACTTTATAATGATTAAGCAGAAGAAATTGAAGAACATCTACGTACACAAGTAGGCCCTTGATCTAGAATATAATTATTAATTATGTGGGGAAGAAAACATTTTAATTCCTCTTTTAGAATTATCTTGGTAGGTGAGTAAAATATGAATAAATTAGATAGGTAAATACAACTTAAAAAAGTTTAGCTATATATTTCCTAATATATTTTGATCATCGATCTGAATACGATGTAAAAGAAAAATAAATAAATTATCAATATATAAATTATTTTTTTCCTTTTTTTTAAAAAAAAAGGTCCTGTATCGGTCGTTTCGGTTCAGTTTTCAAGTATATCAATTTGACTTATTGGCTATCGGTTTGTAGAGATGTTAAACCGTTATAGAACCATTAAAATGTTGGCTTATCAGTTATTGGTTTATCGGTTATTGATCAATATCGGTTCGGTTATCAGTTTAACCGTTAAGATTTGACACAAAAATAAATTAATAAAAATCACTTAGAAAAAAAGTGACAAATCGAATGAATCATGTACATAAGTTCACAAGTTGCATCTTGCTCAAAAGGAAACACTTTTACATTGTAGAATAACCAAGATTTTGAGATAGCCAGAAATAAAAGTAGGAAACTAAACTCTAAGTTAAGAAATTTATATACAAAATGGTATAAATATAATTATTTAATTTACTATCGATTTATCGGTTAATCCATTAAGAAAAAACCTCAAACCGTTAAGAGCAAATAACCCGATAACAAAAAAAATCAAAACTGTTATCTGAACCGCTAAACCAATAACCCATTACTGATAAACCAATAACCTTATTTTCGATTCGATTCGATTTTGAACGGTCCTAGTTTCTACCTTCTTAATTTCTATTCTTGTCATAATGCAATGGGGTCGTATCGTTTTATTTGTTAATAATATCTATCTCTTTTCCATTTCCCATTCACCAAAATCTATTTAGGATTGAAAAATATTGATCATTACACGAAATATTAAAGAATAAATCACTTAAACACACACACCAAGAAGTAAAATATTTTAAAGACATATTCAAAAAGAAGCTAGATGATTTCTTCTTAAAATGTTTTGGTGGATAGAAGTAATGGGCTATTTGTGTTGATGTGCAAAACAACTAATTGTTAAAAAATGAATATTAAGCTTTAACCAATCTTAAAAATTAGTTTAAGAGGTGAGAATTGTTCAAATCGTATTGAAGAGATCAATATGAGACTCTTTACACCCCTCACATCCAAAACTGGACATCTAGTGCATAAACAATTCAATACGGGGACCCCACATTAAAAATGAAAATCATGAGGAATAATCTTGCTCTAATATTTTCCTTTTTTTTTTGTGGGGGGAAGGGTTTTCAAGGTGGAGAATCAAACTCACACCAATAAAGAGAAAATTCAGGCAATCAACTAAATGAGCTACAAAGATTCTCCAAGACTAACTCGATCTGAGAAAGTCAATAAATGTCAAATTTTTCTCAACGTACAAGCATTATTTAATGAAGAAAGTAAAAAAATAGTAAACACAACACAAAAGGTTGTCAATATATATATATATACTAGTATATACATAACAAGGAGAGAGTAAAGATACCAAAGACTAGGCAACAACATATCTTCCTCTTCCACTTTTCATTTTCTCCCTTCATCAAGAATCAATGGCTTCTACTCTTACTACTCCAACTCCAACTCCAACAAATGATGTTGATGATCATCAAAGTCATGACACCACATTCTCAACCCCATTTTTCCGGCCACCACCACCGACGACTCGCCGGAGTACTCCATCATCTCTCTCTTCATCTCCATCTCACTCTTCCAACTCTTCCTTTGGATCATCACTCTCTTTCCATGATATTCTTGATGATCATAATTCCCCTATTAGCCCTACAACTCCTCTTCAATTCCCAAAAGGTGTACCCTTTTCTTGGGAAAAAATTCCTGGAATTCCAAAACAAATATTTTCCAAGAAAAATAACACTACTACTACTCTAGGTCAACTTCTCCCATTAATGCCACCACCATGTGGAAATGGAAATAATGTTCCAAATAATTCATCCAAGAAAATTACTAGTTTTCTTGATGAGTTTTCTCCAAGAAAAAATGTTGCTAAAAGTTTTAGAAAAGATCCATTTTTTGCTGCATTTGTGGAGTGTTCCAAAGATGATCAACAACAATATGATGATGACATTTGGAAAAATTCTTCAAAGGTACCATCAATAAGAAGTTTAAGTGATAGATTTGGATTCATTAGCATGTATACTTCATGCAAAAGAACTTGTACAGTCTCTGAATCCATTGTTTATCTTCCAAGATCAAGAAATAATTATAGTAGGAAGTACTAGTGATCATGAGTCAATAAAGTCCTAGATCGACAGACAGGCAGATGCAGAGTCAAGATTTGAAGTTTATCAGTTCTAAAGTGAATCTATTGCTCGTTTTAGTTATGGGGTTCACAATTATTAATGAATTTCCCAGTACAAATACAGGGTCTAAGCAAAAGCTAGTGAGTTTATTAGAATATGCATGCCACTAATATTGTAGCTCTGGCCCTGTCTACATATAGGTTAGGTAAGTGTTACAATTTCGTCTTCATTAATGCATAGTTATTTTCATGAAATTGTAACCTATGCTTTCGGTTTTTATTTTATTTTTCATATTGTAATTTTTCATTTGTGGATTTTATGTAATGCAACGTGAGGACAAGTCAATGTGTTTGTCCAAAATTAATTAATACTAGTACAATTATGGGTATGTTTATTTATTTCTTTGGTACGTTTGTGTGCTAGTGGTGTGAGATCCAATTCAATATCTTTTATCTGTTTTAATATCATGTTGAAATGTGTTTTCAAAATGTACACTTTTATTATTTATATTTTTTATAAAAAAAATTGTACAAGGAACTGTACATATTCGTCTTATGTGTCATAACAAAATCCCTTCCTTCTGTATTTCCATGTGATGATTAAATGGCATTTGAGTAAAAGCCACAAAAGGCCCATGTGAAATTTATAAAATTTTGGAACATTTTTGCACAACAAAACAATACATAAGAGGACACATAAAACTTACTAAAGAATTTAGTTACGTATAAGCAAAGTTTGAGATTCCCAAGAAGAAGTGATTGAAAATACAAAATGTCTTGTTGTCATCAATATATATGAATGAATTCTTACATTTGTGATCAAGGCAAATTTTGCTTAAACGTTGCCATTTTATGTTGCATCTATCTTTTTGTTATACATTTATTTCTTTATGCATCATTATATCTATATTCAAAACTTACTGATCGATTAATTCAGATTTTCATCAAGTAAGGTCTACTAAAGAGAAAATGCTTCCTAAAAAAAAAATTAATTGAACAATTTTACTTTTGGGGTGTTATTGTTATCTTCTAGGTCAATTAGAATCATAAATTGGAAACTAAAAGACAACAATGCCCTTTTCTTTTCTGGGATACTTTGAGGTTGTACTAAAGAATATATAAAAAGGTGAAAGCTTAAAGTTTCACTAACTAAATTTTAATTTACTTTGTCTTTTGTACTGTACTTTTCCATGTCTTTTCCTTCATTTCCATTTGTGATGGAAAGTAAAATTTTCTATAGCATCCAATACAAGGACAAAACACTAAGCAACAAAAGCATCCAAAAACCAAGATTAGCAATGTGCAAATGAAGCTTTATGTATGATCAAAAACACAACTTGGAACTACCTATCTTAGATTCCATCATTTTTTTGTTTTCCACCAATATTCAGTATTAGAGCTTCGACTAAATTCTAATTGGCGACACGAAGTCATAGTATTGGGATAAAGCGTTCTTTAACAAAAACAATTTTACTCAAAGGCTCCAATCTGAAACCACTGATTGATTAATAAAAAAGAAAGAATACATATCATGGTTTCTATCATTATTCCATATCTTTTTAGGAGATTCAAGTTAAAATAGACAACCTTTTTCTTTAAATATTGTCACAATGGTAATGGATGCATGCGCCCCTAATTTCACTTTTTTAATATACTAGGCTATCATTAAAAAAAATTTATTTAAAAAACTTCAATAATTTCGAAGAAATAATGACTATATAAAAAAACAAGAAATGTTAGTAGCCATCATTATATATGAGCAAACAAAACGAAAATGGAACTATGGAAACATCATGGTAGCTAGGAATAAACAGCTCCACTTCACAAAAAAACAAAGTTCATGTTGTACTATTATACCTCTTTTTTCTTTTGACCACTTTTAATATCGTATATAGTAAGCAAGTTGTTAATCATATACCATTCTTTTTTAAAAAAATACTTTTGAAATCATAAAAAAATTGATAAATAAAGTTATTATGATATCTGCTCTAATTAGAGATAATAAATATATTTAAGGCACACACAAATTGATCCGAACACATTGAGACTTCCTTTAAAAAAAACATGATGAAAGCCTCGGTGGGGTATATTTTTGTCAATTACTAGTTTACTACTAACAAAGATTGTTGAAAAAGAAGCCAATTATATGATTCGTAAATAGGTCCACTTTGGACTTCCTACCCAGCAGTTCACACATCCATATCATTTAATTAAAAGCCATTTATTTAGGAAATAAATAGCATAAAAAAGAACACTAATAATTAACACATTTGTGTCAAAGGGAAAGTATATTGACTAGCCTTTTTTTTTCCGCATATGTAATTCAATGGAGCAATTTTTTTTTATTAAAAAATGTTTTACGTTGGGAATCAAACATGTATATTAAAGGATAATTAAAGAGATGGATTTATTATATTTTGTGTTATTTATTAATTATTAAACAATTTTATTTATTTTATATCCACTAATAATATAAAGAATTTCGATATATTCAGACTAGCTCCAACAGCTTTCCCATATTTTATTTACTAACTCATATTTATACATTTGCATGTCGTTGGTATTAAGATTATGTCAATATTTTGGTGTAATGCTAAAAAGCCAGAAATTTTGATTAGAATTTGGTCAAATTTTTTAAAAGTCTATAATATTCTTTGTATTTTAAAATAAATTGATTTTTTTTAATTAAAAGATATTAAAATTAAAAAGGTAAAATAATGTAGTGTGAAATATGTTATTTTATCATTCTGGCCAAAAGGATTCTTCCTAATATTTTCTCTTTATCGTAACTTGGTAAAACTTACAACACTAATCTAGGCAAGCCGTAGACTGTAATTAATTGCATGTTTTAAATCTATAAGAGTCTGAGCTAAAGCGAACAATATCACTAGTAATTAAAATTAAATTGTTATATTTAATGTTAAGAGTCATCTTGTGTGCAACTGCTATATCAATAAGGATGTTGAGTTTCAAATTAAGAGTGGAGGTGTGTGTGATGCCTGCCTTAATTCACATATCATTAATCAAAATATCAAGAAAATTTAGGTATATAAGAAAACAAGCCTTAAATTAACCCTAGTGTTTGAACATTGACCAAGCCTCCAACCTAACAAAGAAAATCCATTTATTTACTACTACCAAACAAAAGCTATATATGATGAGTATGTGCAAGTGAGCAAAAGTCCTCCATAACTAACAAATCAACTTATATTTAAAAAAATCGATTTATCATATCTTTTCCCAATAATAGAGATATACATATATAGCATTTATGGATGACTATTACAAATATATATAGTCTATAGTCTATATTTCAAGAATTTGGAGGACACATGCATATGCCTTAAAAAACAATAATGCAGGTTATATATATATATATATATTAACGCCCATCTTTTATTTTTCATCTATATTAGTTAATTCGTATGGAAGGTACGATAATGGATCGTCCGTATATAATACAGTATATATATAGTCCTTTTTTGTTATCATACCACTTGAAATTATAACTATTAAAGTAAGTAAAAAAAAAACATGAACTATATAATAAAATAATATTGTACGTTGGGCAGTAGTTGTATGAGATTCTTTGTGCTTCTGATGAGGGAGCATTTAATTTGATTTTGGTCATTGTAAATCACATGTATGATAGGTTGGACCATGGTGTGTAAGCTTACCTATCATAAAATCTCTTTGGATTTTAAATGTTTCATTTTCTTTCAAATAATAAATATCTCTTTCTACTATTTTTAATCTTGTACATTTTTTTAAAAAAATAATCTTATGTTACCTTTAATTTGATTGATTTATCAAATTAATATAAAAATTGAGAGAAAAGAAAATGACTAGTCAATTTTGTATAGGGATAAGGGTCTGAAAAATATCTCAACTTTGATCGGATTTGCTGTTGCAATACTAAACTTTCATGAGGACCTATTACCTCCCTAGACTATTTAATATCGTATTTTAAACATATATATTTGCCCACGTGGACATAAAAAATAATGCAAAATTATAAATAGTAATATGCCCACATGGGCACATATATACCTTTAAAATATACTATTAAATAGTTCAGGGGGTAAAAATTACGGTATTAAATAGTCTAGGAGGTAATAGGTCCTTATGAAATTTTAGTATCACAACAGCAAATCCGATCAAAGTTGAGGTATTTTTCAAACTCTTATCCTTTTGTATATGTATGCTGGAATGAAGGATAAATTAGTCTCAGCAATGACGCTGAATTCTTAAGGGGGTATATTTGTGTATATATGACGCTTATGAATGAGCATGAACTAATAAAAGCGAGTCAAGAAAAGTACTGACAAATTTATAAGTCAACAAAGTTTTTGTATAAAAAGGTTGTATATGATACTTTAGTTAAATTTTATAGAAAATTATTTTAACTTTCTATGAAGTTCCAAGTAGAACACACTGATCAATTGGGACTAAGATGTTATTGATTTGATTGATTGAATAATCAATAATGTTTTGTATTTCCTTTTACTAATCAATATATTTTTGTTTAATTAAGAAAAAACAAATTAAAACTTGACAACCATGCATTTAATAGTTTGGGGATCTTGCTGGAGATAAAAAATATCCAAAATTATTTGGAAATGGGAAGCCAAATGACTTAAATGGTCTTGCTTAGAATGATCTCCAATACCTTACAAATGCATAAAATAGTCATTAGTTCATGTCATGTGGTACCTGTATTAGTCATTAATTATTAAAATCCAACACATTTAACTTATAATTCTTATCATTTTGCAAGTGGATATATATTCAATAAAACTGAAAATACATGACTCCCTAAAGTCTTTAGTATCTTAATACTTCCAATTTACATTGCATCTCTCTATCTTTTTACTTGAGTGAACTCAAAATTTTAAGCTTAGATACATTTAATATGATTTGATATTGTTCGTCTTGAATTAACATAAGAAGTATTTTTATGCATCTTATAATATGTATCTTCCTTTTTAAACTATCAATGTAGGACTTTGTTAGCACAATAAAAAATATCTCTTCAAATTAAGTTTTACATGACTGATCATCACATTATGAGTTTATTTGAAAATTAATTGTGTGCACCCAAATCATCCAAATATTTATGATCACTAAAGTCTATTGACTTTTTTTTTGTATGTGTACAAGTCTCAAGTTACGGATAAAGATGGTAAATAAACTGTAGACCAATAAAGAGACAATATATCGAACTCCATGTCATCGTTCTCTGCATTTCCATACAGTACGTCTCGAAATCATTCTCTATTAGTAATTGTTGGACTAAAACAACTTTAAAATACTCTTAAGATTACGTGATATTATTCGCTTTGAACGGTGTCCGCATTATATTCCTCAAAATTAATTTATAAATGTTTCACACCATTAAAATTAATTAGCCTTACACTTATATGTACAAACTTTTTTTTAATAACTACATCAGTATGAAACTTTGTTTGCCCATTGAACACCTTCTTGATATAGTGCATTTTTTCATATATATTGATAGCTCTTTATTAACCATATTTAAGGAGAATTTCTTGGGATTTATATTCAATGTTGTCCATAGGATATCCAGTCCACTAATTAAATTTTCTTTTTTTAGAAACATGTCTGCAAGTTTGCTAATGAAAGAGGGAACAATGAAGTAAGTGAAATGAAATTGCTTTTGATTTAAGCATATCTTTAGCAGAAAGTTACTACAATATGCTGTTTCTAGCAGCTGGGTGGGTACTCATCGCTAATTAATTAACTAGCTTAAGAATATGTTATTAAATTAAATCTTACAATTAATTACCACTAGATACTTTTCTTAGAATCAGCTCTGTGTTTCCTTCTCCCTCAGTTTCTAATTAATAAATGATACTTCCACCGTCTCTAATTACTTGTCCATTTTATCTAATTTAGTTGTCCCTAATTACTTGTCCATTTCGATAAATCAAGAAAGGGCAACTTTCTTTTATCTATTATACCCTCAGTTAATTACTTTGAAAAATGTAGAACTTCTTGAGAATCTTAAATTTTTAATTCATTCACTTCATAATTAATAGGGGTAAAATGATAAACTCATTATGTCAATAATTATTTTCTAAATAGGTGTGTCACTTCAAAAATAGACAAGCAATTAAGGAAAGAGGGAATATTTTTTTTAGCTTAAACACACCTTTTAAAAAACTACTCAGCGTTAATAAATTTCTTGAAAAAGATGTAACTTTTTAGTATTTTTTTTTAGTTATGTAAAAGTTTTTTTATTTAACAAAGCGTAAAATTAAAAAAACGTCATTAATATTTTCTTGATTATCTAAAGCACCACTTATTTTAGAACAAAACTAAAAAAAATAAAGCACCACTTGTTAAAAAATGGTGGAGTATAGTAGTAGTGTAGTCTCCAACGGCCAACCCTACTAGAAAAATGTCAAAGTGGGTTGGTATTTTGCAAAAGAATTTATTTTAGGAGGTCGGTTTTGTAACACCCCAATTTAAGATAAGAAGTCTCAAAGAGATGTTGAATATATAAGTAAATAAAGTTTTACTCACTAATGATGTATTTTAAAATCGTGCAGATATAGATCAAGAACGGATAATATCATGACTGAATTGAGTTTATTTGTGTAGTTGATTATAATCATCTTGTTCTTCCAGAAATTCTGCATTTAGTCAGAGGTCTTGAAGCTCAAAAAGGTACTCTAAAAAAAGTATAAAGAATTTATCACGCCTTTTTTCAACAAAAACAACAAAAAAGGGACCTAGTAAATTAGTAATATTGTATACGTCACTCATGGGTAATCATGATGTATTGTAAATACATATAAAAATAAATATTGGATTTTATGTATAATATATTAATTACTGGTTTAATTGATTATTTTTTTTGTCAATCAATTAGATCATAGATTATTTTTCTTCTAGTATAGTTTGTACCTAGTATTAATAAGCATCAAGATTTTCATAAATATGATTTTCTAAATTGTGTTTTTTTCTTTCGGACTATTCATAATTTTTTCAAGCATCGAAATAAGAGATTTTGACTTTAAGAATATTTAACTGCTTATATTAGTCTAATTTTATAAAGTTTTCTAAATCTCGTTTACCTCTCCTCTTAATCACTTATTAAGGGGAAAATAGTCATGCATTGTGTTATTTTCTCTAATAATTTATTAGCAGTGGTGGATCCAGGATCTGACGATTGTGGGTGCTCAATTCCTTTAACATAAAGTTGCTAGCCAAAAAAAAAAAACTTTCTAGATGCTTACTAGTATTTTTATAATTTAGTTAGTAAATGAAATACAAAAAATAGAAAAGTGAAAAAACATAAAAGAAATAAGCAAAAATTCTGGAGTGAAAAGGTATAAAAAGAAGTTAAAAACTATGAAGAATTTCTGTTTGCCTTTTTTCAACAAAAAGATAAGCCTTTTACCAGGATTCAAACCCTAGATGCAAGGCAATAACAACTTTAAAATTCAAGTTTGGAACCAGCGCACCCGCGGGACCCTTTGTTTAATGGGTTCTGAGAAATATGTTATATAACATTTTCAGTATTTTCTATATACATATACAAAAATTTTGTCGGGGTCAATGGATGCTCGAGCACCCAAACCTCAATACGTGGGTCCACCCCTGTTTATTAGTCCAGTGATTAGTGTCGTAACTCATAAGTACTCCTTCAAATTTCTCCGACTATAAGTAGTTATATTCAAAGGTGAATTCAGGATTTTAAAAAGACGGGTGCACCATTGTCAGGGGCCCTCTGTCCCTTTAAGAAAACCACTTTAGGCTCCCAAATTCAAGGGCCTCATTTATTTTAGCAATAATAGATTATGGGTTTTTCATAAACTAACTATTAAATACGATTTGCGGGAAAAAAACCATATTAAAGGAAAAAAGTATTAGAAGTTTGATATATCTCGAGTACTATGTCACAAGAAAAATTAAATGCATTGGTTATATGAATTATTGATTGAAAACGAATCATTAAAAGAAACCATTTATAAAAAAAAATATGTGCAATTTTGCATCTCAAGAAATTTAAAAAGTACACTTTATAAAAAGAAAATGATAGATTTTCAAAAGAAAAATATAAGAGGTTCTAAGAGCTCTCAAGCTGTTAAATTATTTTGTTTTAAAAAATAACAAACAATGATGCTTTTTAATTAATTTTTAAAAAGAGGTCCTATCTAGGAATCGAACCTTCAACCACTCAATCAAAAACCAACACTAGAACCAATGAACCATCCAGTCATTTGTGATAAGGGTTCCTTTATTTAATATTTACTATATTTTAAAAATTATATAAATAATATATCAAATTTTGTCGGTTGACCACGGATTCCGGTGATATTTTTTACACCTAAATTCGTTATATTATATATAAATATTGATCACTTATATTGTCTCAACAAATTAAATTAGTAATTAATACCAACCAATACAAAATTAAATGGTGGAATGTATTCATGAAACCTTGACAAGATTGGCGTCCAAACCTCTTAATTAGCTCAATTTTTTTTAAAAAAAAAGAAATATCCAATCAGTTTGACTTGCGTTGCTATGTTATATTCTAAAAAAAAATAAACCACTAATTACCAATAAACATAAAAGAGAACTCTATGTAGCAGCATATAATCTCCAAACATATTGTTTTTTTTTCGGCTATATATAATACATCGACAAATCTTTAAACTTGTCAAGTAAATTTTATTTAGACGCTCAAATTATGACTTGTTTCAATTGAATACCTCAACACATGATACAATATTCACATTATTGAAATGAAACGAGGGAGTATAGTATCCTTAGACTATCTCCGACCCTATTCTATTTTACTCTCCATTCTCTATATTTGGAGAGTAAAATAGAGAATGTCCTCTCCAACCACTCTCTATTTTACCCTCTACTCTCCAATTATAGAGAGTTGAATAGTAGTTCTCCAAATTTGGAGAACTACTATTCATAATCTCTATTTCACTTTTTAAATATTATATTATTATTTCTACTATTTTGTAATTAACATATTATTTTTCATATAAGGCTATTAATTAAATCTCTAATATTTGCAATTCTTTTTAAATGTAATATAACATTTTTAAAAAAAAATTGTTTTATATATACTACTTTCATCTCGAATTAATAATATTTTAATTTTTTTTAAAATTTTCGTCACTCTGTGATACAATTTGATGTTCACTATGAAGAATGCACAAAATTTAAATGAAAAGATAAAAATTTAAATTTAAAAATATAATACATAACATAATAATTTAAATACAAGATAACAATACAATACAATGCATAACATAATAATTTTAAAAATCACAACAATAATTTAGTAATCCAGTAGGTCGTTTCTAGATTTAACGATATTCAAAAAAGGAATTAGTGTATGATTTAGAAAAGTTGTGGTTGTGATTGCGATTGTGCTTGTTGATTTCTTTTTTCAATTATTTCTAGTTGTTCTTTAGAATTTTAGAATAAAATATAATTTAATATTAAATAAAAAAATTAAATTTTATATTACATCAAATTATATAGGATGATTATTCGGAAAAAAAAAAGATTTATATTATGGAATAAGACAAAAATGAAATAGAAATAATAATATAATATTGAGGAGAGAGAAAAAGATTACATTTTTAGAGAGTAAAATAGAGAATTGGGTTGGAATTGATTGTCTTACAAAATAGAGAACTCTATATTTGGAGAATAAAATAGAGTGTAGGGTTAGAGATACCCATATAAATATTTTCTTCGACCACTTTCAATTAATTTACATTACATTTCTCTATCATTCTACTTAAGTGATACTAGATCAAAACTTTAAACTTTTCAAATGCCTCGATCTTGCCACTTAAGTTGCACCTAAAGTTGAACTAAGACAATAGACCAAAAGATACTCTTAACACAAGACGAAAGTATAAACAATTCATATTTTTTTTGCGTCACTTTCCTAATATAGTATTTCATTGTATTATGTAGTAAATTAATCACCGATAACTACAGTTTCATAAAAAAAAAATATGAAAGAGATTAAATTAATCAACATTAATATAATTTTTATCTCTTAGATTTCTTATGAGGAAAGGGAAAGAGAGTAATAGAATTATTTTTTCCACAAAAAATAGTGGGAACTTTTTTTTTTCCAACCAACGTCCGTGCCTCGGCTGTTTCGAAATCGCACCATGACCCCACTATTTTGAATTCATGTCGTCATGTAAGACCCCATTTGCGAGGACGTCTAAGATTTTTTTTCAAATATAAAACTCGAACCCAAAATTTCTAGTTAAGAAAGGAACAGTCTCATTCGCTACATCACGATAGTCGCCGTGAAAAGTTTTTATTGCGATGTGATGGTAAGATGCATGAAGCGTATACGTGTGGTCCTGCTTGCGCCACAAGCAACTATACACTGCTTAATTAATTCTAAATTCTTCACCGACAAGGGAATGCAGTATTTAAGTGGTGCAACTTTCCATGATTATTGAAGTGGCTATATTTATTTAAATTATTCCTCCGCCGTCTAATAATAATTATCCACTATATTAAAAATAATTATCTAACAATACTTATTCAGTTTAAAAAATCAAGAGATAATTTTCCTTTTGTCTCTATTTTACACTTGCTATTAAATACTATTTATCATCTAACACATTTCTCAAAACATTAAATTTAATAAAGTCGAAGGATAAAATAGTAATATTAACCTACTCCCTCCGTCCCATTTTATGTGGCACTTTTCGGATTTCGAGAATCAAACAACTTTATCTTTGACCGTAAGTTTTTCATAGATCTTTTAAACATTTTAAATTATTAATTATTGTGACGTATAGTAATTTTTATGTAGTTTACGAATATATACATTTTATTTTAAAAAAATTGAAAATCTTGTGCGCACCTCGATTAAACTTAAATTGTTTGACTCATCCAAAAACGAAAAGGTCACATAAAATGGGATAGAGGAAGTATTATATATTGTTTCTTAAGGGATATGTCAAGTTAATAGTGAACAACTATTGTTGGAGAGAGAGAATAGTTGTATAGATGACTAATTAGTTAAGCAATACTAGCAAGTTTAATAGATAAAAGTCAAGATTAGTAGGATAACTGATCAGATATGTTCATAATTTGATTGAAAATCGAACCAAAAGTATCACTTTTTTTAGTTTAGTTTGATTTTTAAGAAAATACGACGATAACTGAATTTGGTTTAGTTAAAAAAAAAAAAAAAATCAAACAAAACGAGAAAATTATAATTATAATTATATCTAATATATTGATTTTTATGAACTATTTTAAAAATCTTATAATTCTTGGCCACTTTTCATTGTTATAACTTGATACATTCAAAAAAAAAAAAAAAAATCAAACAAAACGAGAAAATTATAATTATAATTATATCTAATATATTGATTTTTATGAACTATTTTAAAAATCTTATAATTCTTTCCTCATTTAAAAAAAAAAAGGTTTATATTTATATTGTCAGTTTTGAATTGAAGCATATTTAAGTAGATTTGATTTATTATTTGTAGTGATGGTCATTCTTATTTTTTCTTGAATCCATACAAATTTCTTTGCAGTCTTATTCTGGGCTCTCTAACTTATCTGTAGATTTTTAAAATATATCAAAAATATCATGAAATTTAGGAAGTTTAATTACATTTTTTTTTTCATAAGAATTAGTCAGTCTTTCTCATGTCATAAGAAAGATAAAGTTTCAAGAATCTTTAGCTTTATAGTATTCTAGCTTACACAAAATTATCATATACTCGATGCATGGACACTAAAAGCCTCCAAATCTAATTAAGAGATGACATAATTAAATATATTTGATTTGTTATGGGTATAATTTAATGAAATGACGTTACATCTATTTAATAAAATTTATAGCTTTATTTGTTTGTTCAATGTCGAGAAATAATAATTGAAAAAAAAGGAATGAGTATATATGTAAACATTGTTAAAAAAACTAATAATCGAACAACTGAACTAAAATCAATAACAATCAAATTAATAATATCTATTATATTTGATTTTTAATAATTTTAAAATTAATTAAATTAAATTAAATTAATTCTAATAAAAAACCGATACAAATCAAACCGTGAACACTCGTAGTGATCAACCCCTTGTATGCTTCTTGTTGGGCCCTCAAAGTACCAAAATTGGCCCCAGCCCAACATTGCATAGAAGAGGACCCAACGTGACATAATGTTTTAAGTTTTAGCCTTTCGATACATAAGTAGCTTGTTTTTGCACATTTAAACAGGAAATTCACTTTGTATCACCATTTCTTCATAATTGCAGTACTGTCAACTGACAACTACCAAAATATTAAATAAAAATACTGATTTGAAAAAATATCACAAGTTTGTCGGTGCACGTGATGATATTTTGTTTGATCTTTATATGATTTCAAAACGCTGATAATTCTCCTCTTCTTCTTCTTTTTCATAATTGATTGAAAATTAAGTAAGTATACATGTAATTTATATATCCCCTTACTTCATGAAATTACATAATTATGAGTACACATTTAAATTAAGCATTTATAATTACTAACCACTATTAGGGAAGAAATTTCTGCAAATTTTCCTATTAATGGCTACATTAATAAGAGTACATCAATTATCAATAATTGAATTACAATATATTTAATGTGTCAGATCAAGTTCATAAAATTACTTAAATGGTTGTGTAGGTGATGTCACTGAAAGAAGTTGTCTCCTACCAATATAACCATTGCCAATATTCAATTTAAATGTTGAAAATGACTTTGAATTTTCTACTTTTATTTTTTCCTCCTAAAGCAATTAGAGACCTTTCATTATAAATGCACCACTTAGATTTTTTGTTTTTTATTTTGTATATTTGGTTCAAAATTAGCTTAAATGGATAATATGATTAGTGGGGAACTGAGGATTTATATAGTCAACTTTAACTTGGTTGAAATTGGGGATAGTAAATATTTATCGTTATATGAGTACCTATTATATGCTAAGTTATCTTTTCACTTATTTTTATAGCATTTTTTGTATAATGTGTTATAAAGATTCGATAATTATATATACCAATAACGTTAATTTAGTTGATTTATATATATATAGTTAATATCATGTAAATTTGAACTCTCAAGTTCATCGCAACTTAAATATAAGATTCTAATTAATTTGATTTTTCTTTTGAAATTTTTTAGTTTAGGACCTTCTTTTATTGATTCAAACTATGTTGGTAGGTAACGAAGGACGACAGTGAGTATATGTTATAAGGCAAACAACACAAATCCTACTAATTTATGAGCTAATTACCAATCTTCTGAAAAGTTTTTGATTTTTCCTAAAAAGAAAAGGATGTAAATTATTTTTCAATTACAAGATGAACTTTATCCTAACTTATTGATAAAGGACTAAGCCATGTTTGATATTGGCCCAATAGTATGAGGTATCCATCTTTGGCCCAATAATAATGTGTAGTGATGGCCCAATAGAATGAGGTACCTTCTTTGTTAAATTAGATTTTTGGAAATTTTAGCTGCACAATGGACGATCCACGAAAGAAGATCCTTTTCCTTCCCTTTTTTTTATGAAAAAAAAGGTGAAATTCGAACAAAATCGATGAAACATAAGAAATATCTCATACTTGAACATGAGAATTGGGCAACACCGGTCAGAATATTTCTTTCTTTTTGTCTTCTAAGTTTTACCTTCTTTAAGGTGAAATTATTTCTTAGGCTTTATTATAATAAAGAATATCGAGGTAGATACATTAAATTGTCCTTTTAGTAAAATAAATAAGCCATTTGGTTAAGTAACAAGAGTTGTTAATAAATTCATGACGTTTATGACAAAGTCAATCTTATGATTAATCCATAAGGTGTTATTTCAATAGAGTTATAGTGAGACTAGACGTGATTTTAATGTCTAAATAATGGCAATACAAAAAGTCAAGTTTTTTATTTATTTTTATGACAAGGAAATCCACGGTCATTATCAGGTGCGCACATGGTAAAACCCTCGCTCTTATGCAATAGCTCACAAACCACACAGAAAGGTAACTCGCATTGGGCCTCGACCCAGAAGGCAAATCCCTTGCTTAAGGGATTTTGAACTTGAGACCTCAAACATAAAAGTCCCAAGTCTAAACCACTTGGCCACCCCGAAGGGTCAAGTCAAGCTTATTTTTTTTAATAAAATAATTTGAAAGGTAAAAATGTATTAATGACAACATAATAGATAAATCACAATCAAAATATAATAGCAAATCAAAATTTTATCAAAGATAAATATCCTTCTCTTTGAATTTATGAATAAACACTTATAAATTGAAGATAAATAAATCTCAATATAATCTAACAAACTATATCATCTTCTATTCATTTTAGGTCATTCTTTTTTGATTGGATTGTCACTTCAATTACTTGAAATGTTCTTATACCATTGAAAATAAAATTGACTTTTTAGCCCGTACGCACATGATTGAGTGATTGGAAGGTGAGCCTCTTATTTGGGAGATTTAGAATTGAATTCAATCACCACCTATTACTCGGTTATGAGCTTGTTGCATTAGACATTTATATTTTCTATATAATTTATGAGCTATTATATAATAAGTAAATTATCATAAAGTGCTCATCCGAATAACAAAGATTGCAGGCAAAAATTGTGAGTTGCCCTCGGGGTTAAGAAAAACTTGACTTTAATCAGATTCTCATTCAAGTATTAAAATCAATATTTTTTAATTACATTCTATTTCCATGCATTTCATCGCAGAGTGTCGTTTTCTTGTGTATTTCAATATGGGAAAATTAGTAAACTAGTCAAACTCTCTAACATAATTATTGAAAATGTCGATATTTTTAGCAAATAAAATGTATTCTAATATAATTAATTTTCTTTCCTTTTATTTCTCAAATCAGGCCCCACATTGGGCTAATTTTACTCCCCTACACGTGAAAAAGAAGAAAAAAAAAATTTCATTACCCACTTTCCCCTCTTTCTAGGATTTTACCCAAAATTCCTCCTTTCTCTCTCTTGAGTTTTTCACCATTGTTCTCTCCTTTCCTTGTCTAAGAAAATCACCTCTCCTATTTTCCTCCAATTGTTCAAGAAATCTCACAATTCCTTCAAAATATTTTTCACCCAAATACATTGTCACCAAATATCTTTTGAGATTTTAAAGACTCTACTAATAAAAAAAAATTGGGTGCTGAAAAACTCGTTGAATACCAAGTTGAGGAAGAACAATTTCCTATTAGATTGTTTTGTATTTGTTAGTTTTTTTTTTTTGGTATCTTTTCTCAATTAATATTCAAATCAGTATGTATGCTATTAATATTTGTATTCATTCAAAATCTCATGTTGCATAGTTTATGAATCTTGTATTTGTTCCTAATTTGAATTCATCCCAAAGGTATGTCAACTAGATATGTATTTTATTTATAGGAAGAACAACTTTCTATTAGTTTGTTTTGTTTTTTTATAATTTTTTTGCAGAATTTTGTATTATTTCTCAATTCGTATTCATTCAAAATTCATGTTGCATAGTTTATGAATATGGTATTTGTTCCTAATTTGTATTCATTTTAAAGCTATGCAACCTAATTATGTATTTTCTTTAAGAATGATTGCAACAAATATTCACTTATTCCTTTTCAGTTTTATATTTCATTCTCACTTTTCATCATACTGTTTTTTGTATTTTATATATTATTATACAATATACTACATAAAAACTAGAATGAATACAAATACAAATAAAATACATATTGAAATGAATACGACTTAAGAAAGATACAAGATTATGAAGAAAAAAAATACGCAGTGAAAGAAATACATGAATACAAATGTATTTCTTAAATAACTACATATTCATTTGGCATACCTATTGGAATGAATACAAACTAATAAAAAAATACAAGTTTCATTATACAAAATACAACATGAAAATTAGAATGAATACAAATACTATACATATTGGAATGAATATGATTTAAAAAAGGTTACAAAATTCTGGAAAAAACAAATAAAAATACATTGTGAGAAAGTCACACATTTGAGTTTTCTTTGAAAATATAACTGATGAGAGAAATTAAGTGATATTTATCTTTTTTTTTGAAATATTCTCTCCCTTAATTTTCTCTCTTCTGTTATTAAATAATTATATTTTTTCAAATTAAACGAATTAAAAAAAAACATAAATCGGATATATAACAAACTAAAATATCAACACTTTTAATAAATATTAAAAATATGAATAAGAGATCCTATTAAATGCTAAAATATTGACATTTTGAAAATTTGAAGTCCTACCAATAAAAATAATTGAATATATTTGGATATGTTTGTTATGAAAAAGAAGTTGAGCTGACTATTTTTCTTCTTCTTAATAATTACCCTCTTTGTTTAAATTGATGTGATACCATTTTAATTTTTTATATAAATATTTTTTTCTAAAAAGGTTCAAATTTTAAAAAAACTCTTAAATTATTTGTACAACTATAAATAATTGCATTAATAATAAAATAAAAATTTTAAAATTAAATTATTTTTAATTAAAAATACGACATTATTTTAAAAAGAATTTAAAAAAGTATAGTTTGTACCTAAATTGACAAAAACAAAATAAAAATCAGCATCAGCATGAATTTTGTACATTTTAAATGGACCCACAATATCAACTTGTCCCAAACTCATCCTATTTTATCAATTTATTTATACATCTAAAACAGCCCTCAACTTGTCTATAAACAATGAATAGTACCAACTACTCCTATTTGTCATGCAGATAAACTAAAAATCAGTGGCGGAGCAAGAATTTTATTTCAGGGGTGTTAAAATATAAAGAAGTAAAATTGTGTAGAAGTCAAGAAGTGTCAATATATAATATATAAACATAAAACAAATCTTTTATTCTAGTAGTTTTTCAATGAAGGGGTGTCGGTCAACACCTCTTAACTATATGTGGCTCCGCCACTGCTAAAGACAGTTTATCATAAAAAAATATTGTGCAGTGAATAAGGTTGTTTCTTCATTAATTAAAGATTTCGAATTCAAGTTTTGAATATGAAAAAAATTCTTGATAGGGAGCGCTTTTCCCGAATAAGGCTCTATACGTGAAGCAAATTCAGAATAATCGAATTTCATGAAAATGAAAAAAAAAAAAAA
>NW_006239083.1:214519-250348 GCF_000226075.1 Solanum tuberosum | reverse complement strand
TTCAGGTAGGTTGTTTTTTTTTTTTTAAAGATTGGAGTAATCCAGTATCCCTTTGGCGGTGCAGGATAGTTGTATATCTATATTGGAATATTATTATGTATAATATTTCATCTACAAAAAAATATCTTTTCATTTTGATACTAACACCTCACAAATCTGATCTTTAAAATATTTCCAACTCTGTCCAAGTGAGTTATCATTGCTAGTTAACAAATAAATTATTTAGATTCAAAATCAGGTCTACAAGGAAATATATATTCGTAATATAAACCTAACTCTTCATACTTCCTTGTTTGATATACGAGTGATACATTTTTCTCTTTAATCAATCTTATAAAGATGATTCCTTTATATAATGAAAAATAAATTAATTTTAAATTTCATTTGTTGTTTTTAATAAAATAATCACAAATATCTAAGATTTTCTTAAGTTATAAATTTCACAAATCTTTTTTTTATTTTTTTTATGTCAAATTAAATGGTGCCGCATCAATTGAAACAAAAAGAATACTTCATAAATTCATACCTTTCAAGAATATTTGTACTCTCTGATTTAATTTCAACTTGATGCGAAATTTAAGAAAAAATGAAAGAGACTTTTTAAAACTTAAAGGTTTAAACCAAAAACATGCAAAATGTATTTGAATGTTTTTTTATGATATAATTTTAATTATGTTAGGTAAAAAGCTTAAATTAAAATACTTGTTAAAAAATGAAAGGTTTTTTTTTCGAAATAATTTAAATTAAACAAATTGAAGCAAAGAGATGTATCATTTAAGTTGCTAAAAAAGTAATTTCTTTAAAACAAAATATTGGCATTTGTAATTAAAAAAACTTAGGAAAATATTTAACATAATTTTTTGCAACTTGCAAAAATATCCCCTTTCTTTAGGTTCTTTGCCAATATGCCTTTAGTTAGTTTTCTTTCTTCTTGTTTTTGGTCCTTTTTAGCTTAAAAACATGCAACAATATAAATTGTTAGAGATTTAGATAAACAAGAAAGATATATAAATTTATTATCCCCAAAATGTTGATTTTTTTCCCTTTTAGATTTCTAATTCCTTCCAAAAATTTGTCATCTTTAACTACACATACAAGGAAAGTCATTTTCTATGGAAGCTGATGTTTCTATTCTCTCAGCATTCTGAGAGTGTCTTTTTTTGTGAATTTTCTTGAAAATTGGCAAAAGGGTGTTGTGGGTTTTGAGATTTGGGAGGTAGGGTTGGTTGGGAATAGTGAATTTTGAGTGTTTTTATAGTTTTCTGTTGTGAAATTTTTAGTTTTCTTTTTGTGGTTTGGAAAATTGTGAAAAGGGTTGCTGGGTTTTTGAGATTTGGGAAGTGGGATGGTGAATTTCTGGGTGTTTTTGTTGATATGTTTGGTGTCTTTGACGGCTTCTGGAGCTACTGGTAGTGTGATTTTGATTGGAAATAACAGTACTTTGTCTTTTGAAGACATTGAGGCTAATTTTGGTGAGTTGATCTTGCTTTCTCCCAAGACTTCTTTCTTATTCATTTTTTGTGTAATGGAATGTGTGATTAGTGCTTTTGATGAATTTTGGGAACTGGGTTTTGCTTAATTTATGTTATTCATAAGCTGTTTGAACTGATATGCTTTTTTGGGGGTGGGGGGACTTGATCATATTTGTTGTTAAGGGTTTTTTCTGGGGGAATAGAAGTTTTCATCTTGGAAATGTCACCTGTCATATTTTGCAAGTTCTTGTTTTTCAGTTGAAATCTTCAAGGAATCTTTACTTGGATCATGAGAACATGTATGAATGTTGTATTAATAACTTGCATTTACAGCTGAAAATATGTTGTTATTTGTCATGGGTTTGGTTCATTGTAATTGATTTATGAGGTTTAGTGATGGTGGTGTTTCTGTTTTTGCTGAAAATGTTGAGTGTTGTGATATAACAAAGGTTTTCTATACATTTTCTGTTGGCTCGACTTTTTTCCGGGATTTGTTTATGCTAATGTACTAATTCGACCTTGCTTCTTATTTCAGCTCCCTCACCAAAGGGTTCCGGAAAATGTGGGAGGTTGTATGTTGCGGAGCCTTTGGATGCCTGCTCAACCTTGACTAACAAGATTGAACCAACTAATAACTTCACAAAAGAACCATTTGTGCTGATAATCAGGGGTGGATGTAGCTTTGAGGATAAAGTTAGAAAAGCACAAGCTGCAGGTTTTAAAGCAGCCATTATCTATGATAGTGGATATGGTGATATAATTGCAAGTAATGAACTCTTCCATTGTACAGTTTCTATATTTATTTCACTTGATCAAAAAAATAAGTTTCTTTCTTTATTTCAATTGTTCATTTAGTTTGTTCTAGCTTATATTATGTTTGATGGTAGTTAACGTATCAAGTGGTATAATGGTACCAGAAATCATATCTTGAGGACGCACTAAAGTGCCCATGCTATCATCATGAACTTGCAAACAAAAACTGTAAAAGCCTAGGAATATACATGCCCAATTGAGATGGGATATGATTACATCACAATTGCATAAGGACACTATCTAATAGATCGTTGTACTGAGTAGTTGAATCATAATCTTTAGCGTAAAAATGGCTGCATGTGCTGCATTCTTGAACTCTTTGATTGCAAGTTTTAGAATAAGGTTAAGCTTGAATTTTTTCTAATATTAATCATTTAAGTATCAATAGTCCTACTAACTGATTTTAGATCTGGAAAAATAAGAAACTTTAGTCTGCAAAATAGTTTTGAAAAAAGCTTTTATTGGTGTCTATCTTACTGGCAAAATGGCTTCATGAACTATTGCAAGGGAAATCTCTTGCAGACAGTTGTCAGATTCTCTCAGCTGATAGTAGTTTTGATTCATTGGGGTAGAAGTAATTCCTTCAAAATAGATTTAGTTAAAATTGACATTGAACTCTTTACTCCTTGCACAAGCCAGCTATCCAACAATATGCAACTTTGACGCAAACCTGCTGCTTTGCTTTTAATCACCTAATGCTCTGTGTATCCCATATAAAATGTTGATGAAACTTCTAAACTGTCAATTGATCAACCCAACTATACTCCTTCGCTAACTAGTTATTCATAAAGACTGATAGGACGACATATAAAAGGGTCCTTCAATCTGGTGAAGAGAGATTGATCCATGTGAAGGAAGTTTCAGAAAATATAACAAACTCCAATTTGTAACAGAAAAATGATTGTCCAGCTCTTAAGATCTCTTTTAGTCTTTTATTATGTGATACATTTGAATTCACAGCTTTTTGCTTATTCTATTTTGTCCATTGGCATTATGGCTTCTGAACTGTACTAAATACATGTTTACGACTTTAAGATGATTTTTAGGAAAACTAGGTGTGGCAAAACTTGTATGTGGCCAATTAAATATGCTCGGATTGAAAATTAAATAACCTAAAATAAAAAGCTCAAAATCCTTGCCAAGCTTATCTCATGATCGTTACAACATGTTTGTCTTCTGTGATTGGCTTGAGCCAGCATGTTCCAACAATGGTGCATCTGAAATGTTCATATCATAGAACTGACAAATTAGCATATTAGTTTATTGCATAGGAGCGGGGGTTTTACCCAGTGCCCACTCAAAGGATAGCGGCCGTGGGTTTCCCTTGTCATAAAAAAAAAAAAAACTAGCGGATTAGTTTTGCCTACACCCTTCCACTAGGAAAATAAAAGGGATAAGGCACAAGTACCCCCCTGACTATGACCAAAATCCCAGAGACACACCTAAACTTAACTAGGGTCCTATTAACCCCCAAACTCATTTTTTTCGTATTTTTGTGCACCTTTTGTGCTGATAACGCATAGAACTTTTGTCAGACTTCAAACACCATCTTCATCTCTTGCTTTTGAATGATTTAAGTTTCTATAATTGTTGATTTTTGAGTAAAGTTACCAAGTTCAAAAAAATTGATGAATTTTGAGTAAGTAGCTCAGACTCTTCAAAAATGGTTCCAGGTGCGTGTGGGATCCTCCAAAAGTAATGCATTTTTGGAGGATCCGACATGGGTGCAGTTGTTTTTTTGAAGAGTCTGATCATCATTGTTTTTGACAACCAAAGGTTTAACCAGACACACGATACAGTGGCAGGAACCTCTGCTGGTGTGAAGATACTGGCAGTGTTCATTTCAAAAGCTTCTGGAGAAGCACTCACAAAGTATGCTGGCCCTGATATGGAAGTATGGTTAATCCCAACCTTGGAAAACTCAGCTTGGTCAATCATGGCTACGTCTTTCATTTCACTACTTGCTATGTCTGCTGTACTTGCAATGTGTTTCTTTGTTCGCCGACATCATATACGAAGAGAACGGCCCCAAGCTTCTCGTGTTCGTGAATTTCATGGTATTAGTAGCCGTTTGGTTAAAGCTATGCCAAGTTTGATATTTACATCAGTTGTGGAGGATAATTCTACATCAGTGACATGTGCTATATGCCTTGAAGATTATACTGTTGGAGATAAGCTTAGAATTCTTCCATGCCGGCACAGTAAGTTGTCCTCATTCCTCTCTTATAGAGGTTATTTACTTTTTAAGTTGTTCATTCATAGTTGGTTCTTGCTTTTACTCCCTCTGTCCCTTAATTACTTGTCCATTTTTCCTTTTTTAGGTGTCCCTAATTACTTGTCCATTTTGACAAATCAAGAAAGGACAATTTTATTTTACCTATTATACCCTCAATTAATTACTTTGAAAAAGGTAGAACTTTTTGAAAATCTTAAGTTTTTAATTCATCCGCTTCATAATTAATAAGGGTAAAATGGTAAACTCACTATGACAATAATTGTTTTCAAAAGTGGACAAGTAATTAGGGACAGTGGGATTATTAATTATGTTGAAGGTTATGAATGCACCATTTTGTTAAGGTTGTTCCTCCATTAGGAGGATACTCATTCCTTTTGATTTTTGGTACCATGGCAGACTAATCACTGATCATGGTTGATAAGCACTAATGTATCCTCTTAAACATGAAACAATTTTAGTGTCATCACTAAGGAAACTTGACTCGTCTCCCACCAAAAGTTTATGGTAGTGTGACCTTACTGAAAATGCACCCAGCACCATCACTTCTTGTCACCCCACCTCTACGGGTTCTCACTGGTGAGTGTGGTATTTTGTTTGTAAAGCGTTTTCATCAACAACAACAAAAACATACCCAATGAAATCCCACGAGTGGGGTCTGGAGTAAAGCGTTTCCATCAGCCTTCGAAATTCATCCATCTCTCAATCTTGTAAATTCCAGACAATAAACTCCCCCCTTTTGACTCACCCGAATCTGTTGTACCATCGTCTCTTTCTAGTACGGAACTCTAAATAAGTTGGGAAAGGTTGTCCTCCTATACTTCTATGCACCACTGTTGGTCCCAAAAGTTGACTCTACTTCTATTCCCTACCTCATAGGTAACTAAGCCGTTGAAATCTGGCTAACCTTTCATAATACTTTTCTAAACCTCCATTCCCCTTCTACGACTCCATATTTTCGTGCTATCACCTCCCTCCACAATGCCTGCTCTTCAACTCCAAATCTCCATAATCACTTCCCCAGCAGTGCCTTGTTCAAAACTCTTAAGGTCTGTTATTCCAGGGATATGATGAAGATTCCAACTACTAATTTTTGGTATCTGTTTGCCGAGTCCCACAAGCCTGTCATCATAGTTGTGTAGCTCCAACTTGGTATCATGATGCAGAGAAGATCATTCATTACTGTGTGCATATTCTTCTAACATCTTGACTTTTACCCTTTCCAAAGTAGCAGAACAGTTATAAATACAGTTCATACCTGATTTTTGAAGTTATTTCATTTTCTGAAGTCTCCTTGGGGGTGAACTATGTGAAAACTAGAAGTTATGGTTCCAAGTATCATATTGTTGGAATATTTCCCTTGTCCCCAGCTGCTCTATCTTGTTATAAATGCAGTATTTGTTGTTACGTTTCATAGATGTATGTTCACATTCAGAATTTATTTCTGCTGGATCACTTGGCATTTTTCAGTTATTAACTTGTCCTGTGGAAACTTCTCAGAATTTCACACTATGTGTGTTGATGCTTGGCTGACATCATGGAGAACCTTTTGCCCTGTCTGCAAACGGGATGCAAGAACTAGCACTGGTGAACCACCAGCATCAGAATCTACACCATTGCTTTCTTCCAGTCTGCGATCTGTATCTTCAATGTCATCTCTGAGGTCATCATTAGCATCATCAGCAGTGATACATATAGGCACAGGAGAATCTCAATCACCTTCAGTTTCTCGTCCTCAATCAATCTCTAGCTCTCATAACCAGCATTCACTTTGGTCGTACCAGTCACCACATCTTACTATAAGCCGAAGTTCACTGGACCTTCAAAATGCATCTTCTCAAAGATCTCGTGCAGCTTACTTAATTTCATCCAACTCATTGGGTTATCCTTGTCTATCACCTCTTAATTCAAGATATGGGTCTGCATACATTCCTAGTCCTAGCAATCCCTCGTCGAGCTATATGGGATCAACAAGTCGGCAGCCTAACCCACTGCATCACAGTGAATCAATTACAAGCTTTTCACCATTTGCTTCAGCTAACTCTCTTCCTGGATGTGAGTCATGATTTGATTGATCATGGAAAACATTAATCGAATTGTTGAAGTCCCTTACAGGGAACTCAGGTCGAGTTATTCTGACCTCAAATTTCACCTGAAGACAATATAGCTGATTCGTATTGGTTGCTGTGACATCTGGACAGAGGAATACAACAGCTAGCTTCATTGCTCAACACTTCTGTAATATTGGTTTAGTAGTTGGATAGGTTTGATATTTTTGAGGTTTTTACCGAGTGTACATTCTTAAAGATGGGTGTCTTACTGTACGCATTGCGCCTTCTTTTGTTTATTGCTTTTTTTTTTTTCTTACCCTCGATTCTCTAGTGATAGTGATGTTTTTAGCCATGTCCACCTGATAGATGGTTGAGGCCTGTAGTTGCCTGTAAATATGAATGTCCTTGAGGTGACTAAATCTAGTCTTTTACTTGTTTTAGTTTTTGATACATCCACTGATTTCAAAATATTGCACATGTGGTTGAGGAAGTTTGTTTAATCAGCAACACCTTGTGATATTGCTTTGTGTGTTTCTACATCCAATTCAGAGTATACAGGTTGGGAGCTCCCATCTGCATACTAAGTCCTCAATCATTGGTGCCAACTGCCAACTAAGAGCACATGGACTATCATTAATCGCCAAACAAGCAGCGGTATTAGCTAAAACAAGATTGTGTACAGAATAAAGCTAGCAGCAGCATTGTTTCTAGTTTTAAACACATTTTACACAGTGGTAAAACTAAATTTGCCTCCACATTTGTAAATACAAATTGTTAAATTCAATAACACAGATTGAAGCACAAACTCTTCCCTCCACACTTCCGGTTACAGTAATCCTACAAGTATGTTGATGAAGTAACTTTCATAAGATAACAAGGGCCGTGATCATGGTGAGAATGAAACTTAACAGCACTCTTTAGACCTACGCGTAGTTTGGTTTTCCTGTCGAGGATTTCTCAAGCTAACTATTTGAGGTCTGACTGGTGTAAAACTTAATCTTCCTTGTCTTGTTTCTCTCCAGAACGAAGTGGTTGTCTGGCTTCCGCCTGAGAGGTGGAGCTGCTTGGATGATCTCCCTCGTCCCTTGTACCAACAGTTACGGGTTCCTCTTTCAAAGACTGGATAATCATCACCACCGCAACTACAAACACTATGATGGTCACTGTTCCAATCCCTATCATTGAGTTTATGAAACCCATGAAAGAACCAGAGCTAATACGTTTCTGTATAATATTTCCGTCTTTGTATCCTTGAATGAATTGTGTAATTTGGGACCCCTGATCTTCATCTTCAATGCTGTCCGAACCAACAACCTGTTGCACGAGTAAAAAAATAGTAATCAGTATGTAAAATTTATAGTGATTTAGTCAAAAGACACTTCTCCTAGAATTAGATTATGTGTAAATAATTGTCTCTCTTTTAATCAACCACTGAAAATTACCAGAAGTATCTAGCCTGGTAGATATTATTCACAAAAGGCATCTTACCGATTTGGAGAAACAACATAATTAAGTTTCATGCAGTGAAATGATGCCATTTATAATGTATGGTTAAGTACAGTTTATCCCTGTTGTTTATTTTAGTCAGAACATTAAGCAAAAATGAAAAGTTCATCGTTCACTTTAGTCGATAAGTTGAAGGCACTATATTTTAGCCGTGTTACACAAACAAAAAGTTCATACTTCAAACAATAAAGCATATATTTCCTACACTTGATAAGGGTCGACAAACATGCAATCCCTAGCGCAGACCTGGAAAGGGAGAGAAAAAGAAGTAAAAGAACTTACTGAAAAGTACTCCTCATCGCCATCCCAAACAACCATTTTTGGCAGTTTAGTTTTCTTAGAAACTTCAAATGATTCAGCAAACCCTTGCCACTGCTTGAACCCGACAAAAACAAACACGAAGTCATGGTTTGCAGATGCAGCTGCTTTCAGGAGCTTCACTAATTTCTTAGACCTATCATCACTTTCATCTTCCAAAATTGTTAGAATAACTTTTCTCTCATCATCTTTCAGCAATCTCAGATTTTCTTCAGTAATGGGCAAAGTCAGTGGGAGCAAACTCTGCTTGATATAATCCTCAACAAATTTTTCTGTGATCCATAGCAGGAAGAAGGTTCAGATATTCACCAATATTTCACAGAAGTCCCCAAGACACAACTTCAGCTCAATTCTTAAATCAGTTTGTTTTTTGATGTAGTACAGAAAATACAGCAAATGTTGGCAGGTTGGAAGTTAAAGCAATTTAACTTTTTTCATAAATAAGCCTAAAACAATTTATTTATTTATTTATTATTTTATTTTTTTGGTGACAAGGAAAACCCGCAGCCGCTACCCTTTGGGTGTGCACAGGGTAAAACCCCCGCTCCTATGCAATAGCTCGCAAACCACATAGGAGAGGTAACCTGCACTAGGCAAGCCCGGTGCGACGAGCTCGACCCAGAAGGCAAATCCCTTGCTTTCGCTGGCAAGGGGTTTCGAACTTGAGACATCCAACATGAAAGTCCCAAGCCCAAACCACTGGGCCACCCCGAAGGGTAATAAGCCTAAAACAATTTAATCAACTGAAAAGTATAATATAAGGTAATAGTCATGCAATCAAATCAAGTACTTAACCACCTAATCAAAACGATCTCAGAATTCATCAAAAGCGTCAGCTGATGTTTTTGAATGCTTCCTTTTCGAAGGCACTACAACTAGCAGCACACTGAAATTTCCGATCTTACTGCCTTCTTCAATCAATTTGTCAAGGTTAGCTATATGATTGATCCCTATTATTTAAGCACATCAGAATCTGGAGTTGCTGACTTCTGCTTTGAAGTGACACAATACGGATAAAGGGCCAATCGTTGAATGAAAGCAAGTTTTTAAACACAGAGCAGGTGGTATTGTTATTATATTAACTATCACAAGATTCTGGTTTGCTCAGGAGCTTCCTACGCGATGAAAAAGTATTAACTCTTATTGGTTTCTAGGAAGGGATGAATATTTTTTTGATAAGCAGGGTGAGATTTTAATTACTTCCAAAGCCTAAGATGACAGACAATGATAAGCTAACCTTCAAAGGGGCCATAGAAGATGCTTTGTTCGTCATAGTTTGGATGACGAGCTACCAAAGCAGGTACTTTGTCAAAATCATAGAATTCCATGGTTTTATCCGAAAAATCTTTTGCCACAGAAAACCATGCTCTCTTCTTGTATTTTACTGCAAAATGTGATATAGCAGATTCATTCAAACCAAAGCCTATGAATATAGGAAAACTAGTGCCAGCTGCTTCAACAAATTCACTAATGGCCGAGTCAGAATTGAGTATGGCCACATCAGCAGCAACAAACTTCTTCAAGAATCGTACAAGTAAATCTGCTTTTCTTGGTCCATAATATTCTGTTGGAACACCATGCATAAATATCTTTAAAGTTGGATATCCACTGCATTGAGATCAAAAAAAGAAATTCATTATCTTCTAATAAAATAATAATGATCAGTGTCTTTTACTTTCATAAACAAGGGTCAAAGGGAGAAGTAATCTAATTTCCATAAAGCATGTGTTCCTGCAGCTCAGCATTATATTTGTTTTATTTGTTTAAGGGAGAGCAAGTCACTTAGATTTGATGTTCTTGAGCTGAGGGTCTCTTGGAAACAGCCTCTCTACCTCCACGAGGTAGTGGTAAGGTCTGCGTACTATTTACCCTCCCCAGACCCCACCTAGTGGGATTTCACTGGGTTGTTGTTGTTGTTGTTGTTGTTTAAGGGAGAGCAAACAACATCTAATATATCTTCACTTTGATGCTTTTCAGTGCTCTCTTGCAGAAAAAAAGTAACATATTGAATTACACGACAGCTGAACTCTTGGGGTAATCCAGCCTCATTTGATATAGAGACGGTGCAGAAAGTAGATCAGAATCCAAATTCAAGTCTTCCCACTTAAAAAGCTCAATCCCTGTCCAGCTAGTCATCTCTTTTGTCCATCAATTTCAACTATCCTGATTACTCTCTCCGTGTATGTCACCTGGCTAATCTGCCTCTCCAACAGACTTAGCTAAAGATACTTACTTCCTACTCCAGCACATACACAGAAGTATCAGCACTATATTAGCACAAAAGAGATCCTAGACAAAGAGAGGGAAGGGCCAATATTGACGAAGGAGAGATCCAAGATTGAGAGAGGAAAGGAACAAAGGAGATCAGATTAGAGGTAGAATTAATGGAGGTTCTAGGGAAAGGAAAGGAAAAAAGGACGTGGCAGATGTACTGACACAGAAAGATGGATGTGGCTAGGCCCTCAACGACCTATCAACATCTAGATCTTTTGCTTTTCAACTTCCGTTGTGACTCCTTTACTTTCAAACACATCATCTTCTTTTACACAGGTGAATACGAATCAAATTGCCTATATGGTGTACCTAAGAGAGTAAAAATGAAATCCAATTTTAAAGCAAACTGTTGTGATCACTATCACTTCAGGAAGGAATGGTTAATGGGCTGGAAATTCGGAATCAGCCTCTTAGATCTGTGGCCAGCACTGCATTCCCCAGTTTGACATCTTAATTGATCTATAAGAAGACTAATATTTTTATAATTAAATGATAGTCGTTGACAAATGGTACTTTTAGTTTTGACTTGACACAGTTTAAGAAAGAAACAAAGACTTTTGAATCTCGTGGTCTTAAACTAATGATATGTGGAATGCACCAATATGCCCTTTAATATCGTAATCTTAAACACATACCATGTGGAAAGTTGAAATTAGAGAGTTGCCAAAACAACCATTCTTGTTGAAATAGACTAAAAAGGAAAGTAGGACGAACATGTTGAAATGGAGGAAGTATGAAAGATGTCTTATCAACCTAATGAATACCTACCTTTCTTTTGAGTTCTTGAAAACCTTATTAAACAGATGCAGATCATACATTGTAAAACTAATATCAGAAAAACGATTTAGTGATAAGGCTAAAAGCACACATACTCGATGCCATATTTTGAACCAACACGTTTGTACTTGTCAGCATCTATTTTTGCGATACTTATGGGCTGCTTCAAATCAGCAAGAATGCTAGCAGCTTTGTCCAACTGCAATGAACTTAAATTCATCAGATTGATTTTAGAGGTCGAAATTCAGAAAATTACATGAAATCACGCATCACATAGAATTCAATTCTTGAGAAGAGAAATGTGCATATGGGGGGGGGGGGGGGGGGGGGGGGGGGGGGGGGGGGGGGGGGGGGGGGGGGGGGGGGGGGGGGGGGGGGGGGGGGGGGGGGGGGGGGGGGGGGGGGGGGGGGGGGGGGGGGGGGGGGGGGGGGGGGGGGGGGGGGGGGGGGGGGGGGGGGGGGGGGGGGGGGGGGGGGGGGGGGGGGGGGGGGGGGGGGGGGGGGGGGGGGGGGGGGGGGGGGGGGGGGGGGGGGGGGGGGGGGGGGGGGGGGGGGGGGGGGGGGGGGGGGGGGGGGGGGGGGGGGGGGGGGGGGGGGGGGGGGGGGGGGGGGGGGGGGGGGGGGGGGGGGGGGGGGGGGGGGGGGGGGGGGGGGGGGGGGGGGGGGGGGGGGGGGGGGGGGGGGGGGGGGGGGGGGGGGGGGGGGGGGGGGGGGGGGGGGGGGGGGGGGGGGGGGGGGGGGGGGGGGGGGGGGGGGGGGGGGGGGGGGGGGGGGGGGGGGGGGGGGAACCATCCAACAGAGAGATAAGATAAAGCATAGATTCTCACATAAAATATGTTATCTTAAGCTTAATACCATCAATCAAATAATCCATTACTTAATCGGAGATTATTTGTTCTTATGAGTCCAAACAGACACTGCATTGGTCATATGGGTATGCGGACTTTATACGGAGATTAATTTGCTAATGCAGCCAACCAGCTACCCCTCAGAGGAAAGATCAACTGATAACAATGGTAACACAGAACATACTTAGGAAGCATTAATAGTAAAAATTACTTTCACAAAATGTATTGGAAATCCAAATCTACGTATTGCCCAAATGACATAATCATTCTTGAGTCCAGAAAACTTTTCATTGGAGAAGCAATCAACCTTTTTGAAGTTAATTGAAGAGTCCTTTATCAATTAAGGTAGAAACGCAACCTTGTTGGTAGTTATTTCTTTGTCCACCAAAGGTTTGGACACACGACAATAAATCACCTAGTGTTTTTTTACTTCTGATGGGATTAGAACATGAAACCTCATGGTTCTCAATCTAGTTGATCCGTCTATACTTTATAGTCTAATTTCACATCCAAGTGTATGGCCTAGTGGTTGATGAACTGGGTGCAAATCTCAAAGACCAGAGTTCAAAGTCCAACAGAAACAAAAGAAGATTAGATTTCTATCTTCGCCTAAGTGTTGGTGGCCAAAGTTACTCAGTAGTTGTGCTGGTGGATATGACACTACCTGGCGAATAGTCGGGTACATACAAGCTGGCCAGACACCACCATCAGATTTTTTATTTTATTTTTAATACTAATTTAGATCACATATCCCAGCAAACGTATCATAAAACTCGGTATAAGCTTATTCTAATTTTTTCAGATCTGAATTCATTCAACTCATTTGGCTTTTCTTCTTAGTAATTTGGGTCAATTATCACACTGGAAGTAAAGAAAACCAATCGTATATATTGCAGTTATCCACTTACAATCGTAGCTTAGTAAGTTAAGTGATTTGCACCTACGAATTACTACAACATTCGAGTAAGATCTATTAAAGGAGAGGACTCTAATAAAAAAAATAAACAACACTAAGTAAAGGAAATAGACCTGAGGAGCAAGTCGTTTGCAGTGGCCACACCAAGGAGCGTAGAAATCAACCAAAATATAATCGAAATTGGAAATTGCAGCATCAAAGTTAGATTCATCAAGTTCCAATACTTTTCCACTCTCCACGGCGAACTGTTGCTTCTGCTGTTCCGTCTCCGCCGCCGTGATGAATGGCCATGAAACCAAAACTAAGAGGAGGAAGATGAAGAGAAACGACATAGTATTATTTTTCATCATAGTAGTTGAATAACAATGAATGATGGATCTATCTAAAGACTTGGAACATTTTGGACTTCTTTTTTTCTTCTTTTATGAATTGTGTTGCTATTTGATTGTCTATGAGAATTTAGGTGTGTTCAAATGTTTAAAAAAAAAATATAATTACTACTACAAGAAAATATGGATTTTCAAAGTAAATTTTGCATCAATTCTAATTTGGCCTTATATGTTTGAAATTGTTAATGGTTAATTTAACAGTTTGGTCAATATTTCAATTTGAAGTTCGAAATCGAGAATTTAAAATTTAAGAAATAATTAAAAAATATTTTACATAAAGTAATGATCTATTGTAGATATATGCCATCACCAATAAATAATAATATGTGAGTTTAAGTAATATTTTTGTTTTAAGAAACCAAAGACTACCTCTAATTTGATTTTCACTTCTATATAATCAAATCATTTGATTTTCACTTCTATATAACCAAATCATTTGATTTTCACTTCTATATAATCGAATCATAAATTGCTTTTTGAATAACGATTTATTAAATTATTAATATTATTTCAAATATACATTTGAAATAACGATTCATTAAATTATTAATATTATTTCAAATAGACATTTGGAATAACGATTCATTAAATTATTAATGTTATTTCAAATAGACATTTGAAATTGAACATAACGTAAAAAAAAAAAAGGTATGAACAAATATAGAATTTAAGTTTTGTTTGTTTATATTTAATCTTAATCATTTAGAAATATTCTTGTGGTAGGCTCTGTCCCTAGTGAAAAATTAGGGAATTAACCTTCCCCATTCTTTCCCTAAACCCTGCTACTAAGAAAGGTGTTCACTTTTTAAAATATCCTATATATGTAGGCGAGAACAAGGAAAGGGGTCAGGTTTATTCCGATGGCAACAAGAGTAACAATACAATTTATAATGCTACAACAACAGGTATAGTAAGCAAAATTATACGAAAAGAAAAAAGGGGGTATGAGATAACCATAACAAATGCGTCGGAGGGATGTCAAGTGGTTGATATTATCCCTCTCGGACCATAACTTCTTGTTTCCGAGGGCGAATCTATCAAATTTGATCAACAATTAACGAGTAATCCTAATGTAGGTGGCTTTGGTCAGAGAGATGCATAAATAGTACTTTAAGATCCATTACGTGTCCAAGAACTTTTGTGGCATCTGTTATTTTGGCACAAATCTTTTTGGTTCTTAAAAAACAACAATTCGAGAAGGTTCAATTTGCTAATATCATTTAAAATGTCTATAAAAATGATAGTTCACTGTTACTCCATCTATTTTCACTCACCCTACAGTCATCATTTTAGCAACAACTACTATCACCACCGTCAATCACCACCTCCTACCGTCCACAACCACTATCCTTAGCTCAACCACAACCGTCACTACCATCAATCACCAAAATCAATTTTCATCACCATTAGCTATCATTTGCAATCATCACCACCAACCATTATAACATCCACTAATCATTATCGATAATAAAAATAATTAATCAACATTAGTACCGTCAACTGTCATTATCATTAGCTATCAATATCATTCCATTACTAATTATCAATCGTCACCAACAACAACCACGATTAATCATTGCTCCCAATTACTAAACCACAATATACTACCTACAACCACTACCATTAGCCAACAACACTATCCCGAATCACACACAATCACCATCATTAGTCATCACTATCACCAATTGTTATAAATTTTAAAATATTTTATTGTTGTAATATTAGATCAATTTAATATTTTCTTTAAATTTTATAATATTTAATTTCCTAAACAAAGACAAACAAGATCTTAAAACAATAATTTGTTTTTTTTTTCTTATTTAAAATTCAAAAATGTGAAGTTGTTTGTATTGAATGTCAAACTAAAATATGGTAGGCGCTAGGCTTTAATTCTTTGAGGGAAAAAAGAAACTTTTGATTTCTCCTTGAAATTCCTCGAGAGAACACACAAATTATAGATTTTCTGGTGAAATTAGGAAAGACCCAATTCAGCTGTGAACATACAGATCATTAATTTAGTAGAAGAAAATAGTAAAGATTTGATTTTTTTGCGATGAGTTCACGAGGGCTGCTGCCATTGATGAATCTTGTTAGACTTAATGGAGTCCCAATTCTGCAGCAGTTGCAATTGGAGGAGCGGCTACTAAGGACCTCATCTCATAACTGGTGTATCGTGAATGATGGAACCAATGAACCCACCATTGTCATGGGGATTTCAGGGTGAGCTATCAATTTTCACCCTATGTTATGGTATGATGATGTTACTCTTTTTTTTCCATAAATACTTTTTTGTAGAAATGTTTCTTGATGGTTTCGATTGGCGGGTTCGTTGTACAAAGATCAATTCTTTGTGGGTTGTTATAGCTTTTTGGGTTTTTTGTTAAATGATGGACTAATCCATAGTTCTTAATAGAATGTGTGATAGTAATTGGTGTCTTTTGCCATGAGTGGCTTATGTATATACATCTATACTGAGTTTGTTGTTGTGCTTGATTGGAAATGAAATTTGGGAGTTTGAAACATTACTCCCTCTGTCCCAATTACGTGATGTTGTTTGACTTGACATGAAGTTTAAGTAAGAAAGACGGTTGAAACTTGTTTCTAAAACAAATCATAGATGTTTGTGTGGGTATAAATCATATCTTAAAGACTTTTAAAGTTAAATTGTTACTAAATAAAGAAATCTGTAATTCTTTTTGGGACTTACTAAAACGGGTTGTGTGTCACATAAATTGGAATAGCGGGAGTATTTGTTTTCGCTTCATAATTGTAGTTTTGCAAATCTTTGAATAGTAGAAGTTACTTTGAGTGGGGTATACATTTTGAAGAGTTTCTATACAATGAATTATTAGGATGATTTGGTTCGGATGCTATCTGAATTTCTAGGATGTTCACTATTCTATCAACTTCATCTCCATATATATAAAAAAAACAGCTTGAAAGAAAGTCTTCAAATGGATTAGGAGCACGTCACAAATTCGTACCCTGAGCCAGACTCGTTATCCACTGGATTTCGACCTGCGTGCCACTGGAACTGGGGGTTTCTTAGTTATCACAAGAAAAAATAAGGATCCTTAAGTTGTTCCTAGGTACCATTAAAAGTTGCAAAAGTAAGAGGCAAAGGCCACTTGTTTCTATATCTCACACTGGATGATGGATGCGCTAGGATGAGTGTGGTGTCACTTTTCATTTACATCTACTTAATAGTCATTTTTAGGGTGGGGGTGGGGATTATACCTGTAATAGCTCAATAAGCGATCAATGAATGACATTATTCCAGAATATCTGCAACTGTGTGGTTTCTGAAAATAAGAAGTAAGCAGATCTTATATGAATCAAATATGTTCCACATGTCAAGAATAATTTGTGAAGATTCTTACTGGTTTGATTTAACTTAGTGAACTTGCAGAATATTAGCATCTGCGTGGTTTCTGGAGAAAAAGTAATCAGAGATAAATTTTCTATGAATCTAATATGTTCCACATGTCCTGAATAATTTGTAAAGATTCTTATGTAATGAGCTATCATTGTGAACTTATGACTCCCTTTGTGTGTCATAAAGACACTGATAACAAGGCCAGTTTTCCACTTTCAGATATCGTGTAGACCATATATTGGTTGGGGCAAAGCGGCCAGTATTACCTACACTTCTGGTGTGCAAATTCTGATCTTTCAGTTTTTAATTGATGCAAGAAGTTATGAGTACTTGAATGCCATAGCTGTAATGATAGAACTTTACTGCTGTATGTTTTGGATTGTGTAATTTTATATAACAGCATCAACCATTTTCACAGAAAACCAGCTGAACTTCTTGAAATTGGTCCTGTTTTACAAGACAAGGTTCCAGTAGTTAAGAGGTTTTCTGGAGGGGGCACTGTAATTGTCGATCACCGGACAGTTTTCATCACTTTCATATGCAACACAGATGCTCTCCCTAGTGTACAGCCATATCCTAGGCCCATCATGTCATGGAGTGGCCAGCTGTATAGCAAAGTGTTTCAAGGAGTTGGGGATTTCTCTCTTCGTGAAAATGGTACTTTTTTTGCTCAAGGATATTGCTCATCATTGACTGTCCAGCATATTTGCAGGAAGTGTTGCAGGTTTTCTTCATCGAGATCCAAAAAAGAAAAGAGAGAAAGAACACTTCACTTTTTACTTGTCCAAAGAAGAAAAAACCACTTGCTTTTAACTTTGTTAAGGAGGAAACACTTGCTTATGCTTTGCTGTATGGTTTTGTTTGCACAATATTAGTAAAACTTATTTGACTGACAAAAAGAAACTGGAAGTTTCATCTGGCTGACAATGTATTTGTGCATATACTGGGGTCTAGAAGGTTGAGTGTCAGTCTGACAATGCTGTAGTAAGAACTTATTCTATGATGGTGGTTGTCCTCCAATAAAACTTTTACGCCGCACTCATGACTCGTCAAGGGAGCTTCCTTTTGTATAGATTTAATTGTTTCTGGAATATAAGGTTCAAGAACTTTCTTGCTAACTTCCTGACAAGAAAAATCACATTCATTGGATGACCACTTGGATGCTTCTTTTTCCGTATTTTATTTCTTATTGTTTGCAATGTTATATCCTTTCCTCTCTGTGCTGTTGGTTCCCGTTTCTATGTACACTGTCTTACTTAGCCTTATACGAATGGTGAATACTACCCCCCACCTGTCACTATCCATCTGACTGCTTGAATGTCTTTTTTTCCAGCTCCCACATTAATATGACTTGAGGAATTATTGTTTCATGTATTGCTCACCAACTTTCATAGATAACCAACTTCCATAGATAACCAACTTTATTGTACTTCTACATGATCACAGACTACGCTTTTGGTAACCGCAAGTTTGGGGGAAATGCTCAATCTATCACAAAAAGGCGTTGGGTTCATCATACGTCCTTTTTGTGGGATTATGAGATGATGAACATGGGTTATCTCAAACTTCCAAAACGAGCTCCTGAATATCGACAGGTCTGCTAATACTTTTGCAAGTTCCTTGTTCTACTTGTTAAATAATCTTGTGAGCATTTTCTTAAAGAACTTGATGATGCAGCTGATTTTTTGACATTGTGTTTCTTGAAACACTCTGATTTAAGATGTTGGCAAAATAATCTCAGCCGTGTTTAAGATTGATGCCAAAATTTCATTCTTGTTGTATGTTGCGTCATATGGGCCAGCTATGTTATTAACAGAAGGATATTGTTCAGTTAGTCATTAATAAAATATTTTCATAGCCAGAAATAGTTTTTTTCTTCCCTCCAACGTATGGTACATTACTACATTCTATAGGGAATAGTAGAGTAATTCTTGCACTGCATGAATCTTATTCTTAGCCTGATGGTGTCAATGCCTGTAAGTTGATACTGACATCATGGTAAAAAGATGAAGCATGGGTAGCTTCTCCATTTGCACCCTTTCTTGTACTCTGCTCTCTTATCTTTAATTACATTTGCACAAGTAATAAACACTCTGGTAATGTCTTGACAGCTGCGTTATACCATCCCACAATTGTAGAACATGTTTTAATTTTATTTGACTTTGCAATTTGCTTGTTGTTGTTTTCTCATCGATGATAGTACTGGAATCCTGAGGGATTGTAGTATAAGATGCACAATGTTCAACTAGGAAAGCATTCAACTTCTAGGTTTGGAGGATATGGGAAGGAATTTGTTATAGGATGCCAATGCTTGATAATTATGTAAGTGAATGTTGAAGTTTTGGTACAGTTGGCGGTGGTACCTTTTGTTGAGATATTTCATATTATGTTGATGATTCTTATCACATGGTATCAGGTTCTTGTTACCATTTCCCAATCTAGTTTATACTTTATTGCTCGTGGCTTTTTTTCGCAACGTAAGTTGAGTTAAATATTCTCATGCCTAAGTCTATAGTAGTTCCTATTATATGCAAACTCATTTGCTACTTGACAATGTCTTCACTACTTTTTGTTTGCACAAGTTACTTTTCTGATGCACATTAAAAATTTGCTTCCTTGTCTCTGAGAGAGTGTTCCTATTGGTTATTCAGGCAAGAGACCATTCAGACTTTATTTGTCGCATGAAGGATTATATATCTCGACAAGAATTCATCAATAGAACCATTTCTGCACTTGGCAGCCAGTTTTGTGTAACTCCTCTGGATCTTGAATCATCTGACTGTCCCGATGACACGAAATTTGTGCCCTCCACTAGACTACTAGGAAAACAAGAACTGGAGGAATGTTTTGAGTCTGAATCTGAATCTGGGAATGTCATACTTCAGTCACTGTAACTGCTACAGGACCTTTGCTTGATGATGCTACTGTATGTCAATGTACCTTAATTGATTATTCGCTCGAGGAATACTTTCCCAACTCATTCATGTTGCTACTTTGCTCAGACGAAAATACTGAGAAGAAGTGCTACCTTTTTACCATTGTGCTAAGCAGTGGGCATTGTTTGTAAGCACGTCGATTGAGTGCTTACACTAATTATTCTCTGGACAAATGACCATCTCTCTCCCCTTCATTTGGTTCCGTGGTTTTAGCTAGTAGAGGTCTTGGTGGGAAGTGAAATTTTCCAAATTTACACAGTGCCTCTTGATTATACTCTTTAAGTTTTGCTTTTCAATAATCATAGGTATTAAGAGTATGTTAACAAGCACATTCAAAAGGCATGTCCAATGTAACAATAACATCATGTGTAATAGTATGAGTTTTCTCTTGACTAGACCACCTTGATTATCTAGTGGAATAAGGATGCAATTGTACTTTTATGTGGCAGTGGTGATAGAGGGGAATGAGATAGTGGTGGTGGAAGAAGAGGGTGTAAAATTGTTTTGGAATGGTGAGGTGGCATGCCGTGTGATGTCCACTTCACCAAAATGTCAGTGTCATGTAGGATGAACTTTTTACCTAGTATAGAAGGATATATTTGAATATTTTCGTTTAGTATATATAGAAGGATAAATTTGACTTATCCCTTTATTTTTTGAATGGGAAAAAGGGAATAAGGAATGAGAAGGAAAACTTGAAATTTTGATAGATTCATCCAGCAACGAGACAAAGCTTAACTGTTAACTACTTGACGTCAAAACTACACTCAACCTGCAAGCATTTTATAAGATGGTGTTGAAGTTTGCAACTGTTTATGAAATTATGGTATCGGTCGTCTTTGTTGGTACTGAAATTTGGTTGTTAAGTTGGAAATTGGTTATTTGTTTTGATGTTTCTTTAAGCTAGTAATGGACTTAACATTACTTTGTTTTTACTGATTTTGGGAGCTGATAAACTGTTCTGTTTTGTTATTATAGTTTTAAAGCTAGAATTTATTTGTTGATGTATGTTTTTGACATTGGAATACAACACTTGATAAAACACATATTTAGTACGAAGAGAAAATAACCAAATGACCATTCTAATTATCAAATTATCAACTACATACTTATACTTCATGGGGTCCTACTAGTTTTTGACACCCACAGTATTTTGCGCATTAATCTTTTTTTTTTTTTAAAAAAATAAAAATCTCCTCCTTCTTCCTCAATCATTTCCTCAACCCTAACCACGGTAAACACTATCTTTTACCTCAAAAAAATCTTATATGCCTAACAAATCAAAATCAAAATCAAACCTAATGGCAATGATTTTACACCTAAAAATCAAAATAAAAAATGGTACTATTTTTGCACTATTTATATGGCTCTACAAAGCTTTGAACAAAATCTTACACCTTCTAACCCCACCCCCTCCGTTCGCGCACACCTTTTAGTAGGCAAAGAAAGAATTTGCAACGTCAATTCGAATAGTTTATAATGTGAATTTGGATATGAAGATTTGGTTGATGTTTTCCTAAGGATGAAAGAGAACGCGGAACTTCAATTTCCAATCACAAACGACCCCATTAAAGCTGTGATTTTCGTAAGTTTGCTCTAAATAGTTGCAAAGCTAAATCATTTTTTTCATATGTCAGCAAATCAACGTAACGTCCTAGTCCACATCCCTATTAAGGTTTCTCCTTCAAGATTGTTTTTCTTCACTTTATCAGGTCCCTTGTCGTGTGTGTTCTTAAAGCTTGAGTTCTTGAAAGACAAAAATCACAATGAATCATTTTGTTGTTTGTTCACTTGAATATATCAATTACCAACAAGAATTATTATCCGTTGAACAAACAACCTCGTCCATTCTCATTGGAAAAGTACGTTGTCCTTCTCACCAACCAACTGACAGGACAACTTTAACCTTGTTCACCATAGTGAACTTAGACGAGAGCTACTTTACTTGGGACCGGATCCCAGCATTTGTGAGAATCATCAAAACACCTGAAATACTACAAATTCCAAAAGAAAGTAGAGTAAAAAAAAATCATGCTGAAACATCGTATTAAATAAATGATAACTAAACAATTGGTTGGTTAATGACGGGAATTCTATAACTGAAAAAAGATTTCTTAGTCGTTACTCATAAACTGAATTCTTGATTTCAAGAAAGTGAAAAACAGATGAAGATCTATTCCATTTCTTCCTTTCTACTCCCTGAAGAACTCTGTATTCTATATTTGCAAAAAAAGATTTTGTTGATGCTCACAAGTCGTCAAGAAGGTGAAAAAAGATCAACAGAACACTATCATTCCATTTTTGTAGTTGAAGAATTGTGTAGGTATGAATTGTTCTCCATTATTCCTTCCTTTCTTTTTGAAGAATTCTCTGTCGTTGTTACACAACAATCAACTATTTGAAAAACTTCATTTTTCATTAGTTCTAAGAGAGTCTGTGAGTATTAATTGTTTCCATCTGTGTCAAAATCTTCAACTAGTCAGTTCTGATTATACTTTATATATTCTAGTTTCAATATTAATTTTTGAACAATTTATGTTGTCATACTTTTCTCAATTATTGTTTCAGTTCGAAGAATAAATAGACTTGGTTGCTATCTGAGAGCCTACACCACCTCATGATCTCGAAGGGACTATTGATTTCCAAATTTATCATTTTTACATTGAGAAAAAAGAAATTTTGATTTCTAAATGAGTTCTTATGTAATCTCTAATAATGGGCAAATTTCTAGCATACCTAAGGTAATCTTTGATAATGGGTGAATCCCTAGAATAGAGTGAAAATCATTTCTACAATAGATCAAATATTGTGAACGTGCTAAGCACTTCAAATTTTCAAGATCTGTGTCCCATGTCAATTATGGATCTATACTTTTGAATCAGAGGCGTATCCAGGAGGGGGTCACCGGGTTCATGTGAACCCATGCTCCCCTCCTGAAATCATAAAGAGTAGTGTTATATTTAATTTTTTTTATTAAATATAGATATGTGAACCCATAGTTGAAGTATCATACTGTGCGATTATGATTAGGTGCACTTCTCTAAGTGAGGTTAGAAATTTGAATCTTTTATTTATCTCATTTTATTTTCCTTTCTAAAATTTGATAACGCCTCTCTAAGTGGTTTGGATAGGTAAAAAATAAATTTGGACCTATAATTTTAAAATTTTAATTATTTTTAGTGATAAGAACCTAAATGTTAAACCGATCAAATTTATATCTTAGATCGACCTTTTCGTAATAGTGCACCCATCATCTCAAAATCCTGGATATGCCTCTGCTTTTGATTTTGATTCAACTTATATGAGAAGAGAAAATTAGGTCAAAACTTTGGATTTGTGACACAAGAAAGGAAGGATACCATAGATGATTTTTAGAAAACAATTTACAAGGTAATCTGTTGTGGTAGAACTTAGCTAAACACTTTGTGTGTGTAAATTATTTATTTTGTTGTCCTTTTTATTTAAGAAATTAACGTGGCTCTTCCTCCGACAAAAAGGTTAAATACTAATGGTTCGTTTTATTAAAGAACAAGTCATTTTTGGATAAATTATTTCATGATTCTCACAATTCTTAACATAAATATTAAAAACATCTACACTTTAAAATTATTATTAAAAATGTCAATATTCAATATTTTAGAAAATAAATTGTATCCTAATATAATTAATTTCTTTTCCTTTTATTTCTCTAATCAGGCTCAAATTAGACTCCATATTCCCGTAAAAAATAAAAAAAAGATCATTACCCGCTTACCCCTCTTTCTAGGTTTTACCCCAAATTGCTCCTTTCTCTCTCTTCCCTTTTTCACCATTGTTATCTTCTTTCCTTGTTCAATAAAATCAACTCTTCCAATTTCCTACACTTTGTTCAAGAAATCTCACAATTAATTCAAAAGATTTTTCAATCATTAATAAAAGTAAATTCGAAGTCAACAAGTATTTTGTGAGATTTCTTGTGATTTTGTTTTCATAATCACCATAATCACCAAGTATTTTGTATTTCGAATTTTCCATATTTAAACAATACTGTTTGATTTTTTTGTGAGATTTTCATATTCACCAAGTATTTATGAGATTTCCCTCTTTTATTTATTTCAGATTTTTCGTCTTTTAAACTCTATTGTTCAAATTTTTGTGATTTTGTTTTCATATTTGAGATTTAATAGATTTTAGTAATCTACATTAGCATTCATACGTCATATTGTTTGATTTTTTATACATTCATAATTAATAATTTCGAATTTTGCTTATAGGGTTACTAATATATGCACAAGTGTACGGATTTGGATTTGGGTTTGGTTTAAGTCATAATATCTGTCACGCCCGTCCCGAGCCTACACCATGGGCGGGACTGGCACTCGAAGACCATTGCTGGCTCCAAGCGAACACTTGGCCTGACTTACTTAACTCAGCAGAAGACAATATTCATATCTATAATGATCAATGAACTTAACTGAACTGGATAATAAAATAACTGAGAATGTTTTAAAGATTAAACATTCAACTTGGCCAAAAGTGGCAACCCAAGTCTTAACAATAAGAAATGATAATGAAAAGACTCAAAGGACTAACATCTGAATGTCTATGAAGCCTCTAAAACAACTGAGATGGATGTTGGGACAAACCCCACAACATCCTAATGAACTAACTGGAAAGAAATGAAAATAGATCTTCCGAAATGCAAGGAGGCTCACCGACTGACTGACTCTGAACTGCTCACTGGATCAACGATAAGCCTGATGCCGATCCTAGTTACCTGTGTCTGCATCATAATAAGAAGCAGGCCAACAGGCATCAGTACATTGAATGTACGAGTATGCGAGTTGGAATGCTAAAACAACATAGTCTCGAAAGGGAATATAAAAGAAAAACTTACCTACTTTTGTGGGAGTTTCTCTAGCCGACAATCATCACATAAGAGCTATTGTGATGATACATAGATCTTCCTCACGCTGTCAGCGCATCCTATACCCGGCCAAAGGTATATGACCTGAATTACTAAGTGGATCCACTAGTCTATGGGAAAAAGGTTCATCTAAAAAGTATGACCATTTTCTACCCATGATGGCTACATGGTTTAAGGGGGCTGATAGTTGTATGAACTCTTCCCAATCGGTGCTCAATACTACTCCCAAAAATGACACTAGCTCTTTATGTTTAAAAACATACTTCTTCTGTGATTTGAGATCAGTGCTCAAAAACTTAGCTCAAAGGCTATCTTGGAAATCAAAGTTTCCCCTCTTGCTTCATTTAGAAAGAAATTACTTTTTGTTGAAAACTAGCCCGAAGGCTCTTTGGAAATCTCAGTTTCCGTTCTTATTTAATGTGAAAATATTTTAAATCTCTTTGGGAATACTTAGTCCCCATATACTTTTGAAGAAATGAACTTCAAACTTTACTCTTTACTCTTTACTCAACTTGAACTTTAAGTCTTAAAACAAAGTTAAAACATTTGGAAAAGACTTTTAGGAAAACTCTAAGAACTTATCTTGACTTGACTCTTACTTCTCTTGACTTTGATCTTAACTTTCCTTGAATTGGATTATGGATTCAAGGTTCATGATCTCATGTTTATGGATGATTTCATGATGTTTAGGTATACCTTAGAGTGTTGGAATCAACTAGAAAACGTAGATACATCACTAAGGAACACGTACAAAAAGGGTGGGGAACGAATGGGGAGAACTGACGTCCCTGGCGCACTGAGAAGCGCTGGGCGCCAGCCCTCAAAGTTCAGAGAACTTTCTGTGGTGCGATGCGCCAGAGGCCAAAGTTCATAGGAACTTTTGTGGCGCTCTGGCAGGCGCGGCGCCCTAAGCCCTTGCCTAGAAAACTCCGATTTTTCTCCTTCGTTTTTCATCTCTAAACTCTCTAAAATTCAATGGTTCTTTCCCCAAACACTTAGAATCATATATACCCTCCATATACAATAGATTCAACATGAAATTTTACCCGGAAACACGAATCAAATCAACAAGAGACTTCAACAACACAACCATCAAGAACTTAACGAATTTTCAACAATGTTATTCAAGAACTCACTTTCTTTGCATTCAAATAACCTAATTTCGCTGAATTGAAACAATATTGGTCTGTGGGTGAACTAACCCAACACTATGTGATCTTACATACCTTGTAGGGATTCCCCTCCCCCCCCCCCGACGAAATTCACAAGCTAACTCGACGATCTTGACGAATCTTGAACGTTCTTCTCCTTCTCATCTTCTTTTCTCTTCTCTCAAAATCCTAACTCTTTTGGTAAAAGTGTAAACTGATCTAATTCAACCTAGACCCTTAAGTAATTACCAAAAACGAATTAAAAAAAAAGGGTAAGGAAATGACCAAACTACCCTTTAAAAATTCGGATTGGACTTTCCTTATTCCAACAGCCCAACTTCCAAAGGGCATAATTCACTTATACGAACTCGGATTTGCGTAAAATTGGCGGCGTTGGAAAGATCATTCCAAGAGCTTTCCTACCGTATCTGGAAGTACCTCTAAATCATTTTGAGCTAGAAGTTATTGCCATTTGAAGTTGACCAAAAACTCAACTTTTTCCTAACTTGAACAAATTTCCAGATTTTCATTCTTTCCAAAAATGACTATTTCCAATTATTAGCTTCTTCTTAGTTATTTCAAATTGTGAGATGTTACAATAACTAACATAATTAGTCAAAACAACAACACTTTAAAATATTTATTTAAAATGTCAGAATGACAATATTTTAGAAAATAATATGTATTCAAATTTTATTAATTAAAATTAATTTTATTTATGAAAACAATCATATATTGGACCAAATTCTAAACCAATAACCGTTGAAAAAAATAAAATTAAACCAATATCCATTAACCTTCCTTCTTCACCTTCACGTTTCTACCCCACCTTTCACGTTTCTACCCCCACCTTTCATGTTTCCAAATTTTCTTTCTTCAAGTTGCTCACAAATTGTTCATCAAAATATATATTTTAATTCAAGAAATTTTCTCGATTGTTAAACGAAATCTCTTTATTAATTCAAGAGATTTCTGGATTGGCAAGGTAATTTCCATTATTTAGTTAGATTTATTTTTATTTGCTGTTTAAAATCACCAATTATGGTGTATATTCTGGATTCTATATATTATGGATTTCCAGTCAAATTTTTCAATTTTTATGTGATTTGGTTTAGATATTCATCAAATATTTATGTATTTGAGATTTTTATTCTTTTAAACAATTTTTTTCAATTTTTTTATATATTCATCCTAATTGCATATGTAAAACAAAGTTTTTATCTTATTTTACTTATTTTTTATTTACAATATCACTTTGTATACAAAATAGTTTGTATTTAGATTTGATTTTGTATTCGTCCTAATGGTATACCATCAAGTTTTGTATTTATATTTGATTTCGTATTCATTCTCAATTCTAAATAACCAAAATACAATTTATTTATTTATTTTATATAGGTATTCATCATAATTGCATCAATAAAACAAATTTTGTATTTTATTTTGCTCATTTTGTATTTTCAATATCACTTTGTATACCAGATAATTTGTATTTATATTTGATTTGTATTCATTTTCAATTCTAAATAACCAAAATACAATTTATTTATTTATTTTATATAGGTATTCATCATAATTGCATCAATAAAACAAATTTTGTATTTTATTTTGCTCATTTTGTATTTTCAATATCACTCGCAATTTATATTTCAATTACATTTTAAAATAATGACACATAAAAATCAGATTTAAAGAAGTCCATCTGAATACATTTCAGATAAAATCATGTTTAAAAAAGCTCAAACAAGTAATGATAAAAAAACTAAGGGAAATATTTTTACCTTTTTGAATATTTTTCTCCCATGATTCTCTCCCTTATGTTATTAAAAAATTGTATTATTTCAAATTACATAAATTAAATAAATACAGTCAGCATTATAACAAATCAAAATATTGATATTTTCAATAAATATTGAAAGTGTTGACAAGGAGTCTTATTAGATTCTAAAATATTGTTGTTTTGAAAATTTTCCCAAAAAATCAGAAAAAAGGAGCATAACAGACGAAGAAGAAGAAGAAGACATAGAGAGTGAGAGAAGAAAGTTGAATTGTATTCATATTAATTTTTGTTTGTCAGTTGTTTTTCTTTTACTCAGCATTTGTATTTCATTTTTAGTTTGTAGTCATTCAAAAGCTAAGGTATGTCAAATTGATTTAAATTTCTTAAGCATAGATGTATTCTATTTTTTTCATAGCCAATTTGTATTTTTTTTAGAATATTGTATCTTTCCTCAATAAATTGTATTAGTTCCACTATGTATGTTTTTTTTCTTTTCAGAATCTTGTATCTCAATTTTTTTTCATATTCAATTTATATTTTTTTTAGAATATTGTATCCTTCCTTAACAGATGTATTATTTCCACCATGTATGCTATTTTTTTTTCCAGAATCTTGTATCCTTTCATAAATCATATTCATATGTAATGATTAGATTATATTGGGATACAATCAGTAATATTTTGTAATACAAATAAAAGAAAAAAAAATATTTGGCAATCATGTAATATAGTTTTGATCACTGGGATACAATTTGTAGTTTTCACTGTGAAAGTAAAATATCAATTTTAATTTTAATGGTAAAGTCAGCACATAAAATGTAAAAATTATTAGTATACAATTACGATGAAAACATAATAAAAAAGAAAGTTGATTTCTTTGAAATTATAACTGATGAAATTTTTTTAAGTGATATGTTCCTTTTTAAAAATATTATCTCCCCTGATTTTCTCTTTTTTGTTATTAAATAATTGTATTCGTGCAAATCAAACAAATGAGAAAATACATAAATCAGATACATAACAAACAAAATATTGACATTTTAAATAAATATTGAAAGTATGGCTAAAAGATCCTATTAAATGTCAAAATATTGACGTTTTGAAAATTTTCCCTTTTTAATATAGGATAAAAATAATATAATCTACACTCCACCGATAATTAATTTGGGGATAATGTATAACGATTGATGAACAAGTTATATACACATTTAGGGATTTAGATGGTTGAATTGGGATTTACATGGTATAAGGATTGATTTTGGGCTATAATTTGGGTGTGAGCCAAGTTATTTGGGTGGTTTTTAATTAGCTAGATGAGTCTTTTAATTATGGGTAAAAATTAAATAAATATCGGGTAGACTTTTAGGATTGAGACACGTGTTCCCCTTTTAGAGTGAATGACACAAATGCTCTACTTTTTGGATGACAGGGACTCTAATGTCAAAATGGTATAATGAAGGATATTCGTTATTATTTTCGATAGTTCACGAGTATATTTATATTTTTTCCATGATTAATGACGTATTGAATAGACGTTGAAATTTGATTTAACCTTTAAAAATAACAACACGATAACATATTTTAGTATTTCATTTACAACGTTTCGCTTGCACATATACCCCTTTACATCCATACCCCACTACATAATTACACTATATATCCCCAACTAATTTCACATAACTGTTCTAGATCAGTATCATATAAAATATTGGTGTCAGAGTTGGCAGTGCCAACTCTAATGGATAGATATGGTTTTTTTGGAGGGATAATTTCAAAGCAAATCAGATTAGCTTTCAAGATCTTGTAAGCTCAAGTAAGCCTTTTGACTTAAGATCGCTAAGAGAATGAAAAAGAAAAAAAAACGAGAGTTTTGAAAGAAGGCTTTGTATTGTTTGGAAGATTGCTTACAATTTGAGTGATGAGTTTGCAAATGGGAGGCCCTCTATTTATACTAATACACTTTCTAGGGGCCTTTGTGTAAATAATATTACAATACAAGTCCCTCTATAGTTACACTTTGGTACATTTTAGAATTTTCTACACTTTTTAGGAAATTCTAAAGTCTTGAAAATATCTAGGGGTTCTAGAGATCTCCATAAGCCTCTTTACAACTCTAGATTCTCCTCCCCTATTTCGGTGCTGAATTTGAACAATAAATTTGTGGGACATGACATTAGTCCTAGCATGCAGGCCAGATAGCAACGCGCTCAACTACCGGGAAGTTGGAGGCTTCTAGAGTTGAGATGCTTGAGACTTGAAGGATTCAAACTCAATGAGGAAACACATCTCAAACTCAATGAGGAAACACACTTTGTTGAGTGTCCCAAACTAGAAGAGTTGATTTTGAATGAGTGTTGCATAGGTAGTATATAGAAAGTTAAAGATGTCATAATACATTTCCCGAAACTGAAAATTCTAAAAAGTAGGCACTGGTCACCTACATATGGAAGACATCAAATTTTGGTCATGACACCTAAACTGACAGATGTTTAGTATTTAAACACTCTAAACATTGGGTTGAGATACTGTCAGAGGGCCTGATTTCGCAACAATACCAACGGACAAATCAGAGTTATTGATTACTAGAAGAGGGCAGAGGAAGAGGTCCCAGAAGATTAAAAACTTCTTTTTTCTTTAGTTCTAAGAGAGTCTGTAAGTATTAATTGTTCCCATCTGTTTCAAATTCTTCAACCTTTACTTTTGATTCATACTCTTCTCAATTATTGTTTCGTTTTCTTCAGTTCTAAGAATAAATATACTTGGTTGCTATCTCAGAGCCTATGGTTAATGTGAATAAAGTGGAAGGTTATAAGAGATACTTGTGATTTAATCAATGTTTCAATTATTCAGAACCATGAGTAACATATAACTCTTAGTATCAAAGCAAATCAGTGAGGACTCACTAATCTGAAAAAAAGAAGAAGAAAAGAGAGCTTTGAAATAAGGCTTTGTATTGCTTGGAAGGTTGCTAATAATTTGAGTGATGAGATTGCAAATGTGAGGCCCTCTATTTATAGTACTTCCTAGGGCGCCTTTGTGTAAATAATATTTACAATACAAATCCCTCTATATTTACACTTTGGTCCACATTCTAGAATTTCTCTAATTTTTTAGAAAATTCTAAAGCCTTATTGAAAATATCTAGGGGTTTCTAGAGTTCTCCATAAGCCTCTCTACAACTCTAGATTCTTTTCCCATATTCCGTTGCCGAATTTGAACAGTAAAATGGCAGGACATGACATTTGTCCTAGCATGCAAGTCAGATAGCAACGCTCAACTCCTGGAAAGTTGTAGGCTTCCCGAGTTGAGATGCTTGAGACTTGAAGGATTCAAACTCAATGAGGAAACACACTTTGTTGACTGTCCCAAACTAAGAGTTGGTTTTGAATGAGTGCTGCATAGGTAGTATATGGAAATTTAAAGATGTCATAATACATTTTCCGAAACTGAAAATTCTAAGAATTAGGACACCGGATTATGGTCATGGCACCTAAGCTGACGGATGTTCAGTATATTGGACCACCGGCTACAGTGTTGTTACAGCAGACTGTTTAAACACTCTATACATTCTGTCGGAGGGCCTGCTTTTGCAACAATACCAACAGACAGATCAAAGTTACTGATTACCAGAAGAGGGCAGGGGAAGAGTGCCTAGAAATGATTTATAGCGGACGCCAACTGACACAAATCGACATTAATGAAATACAAAATATGTTGATGAGGATGGCTCCCCAAGCACACCTCATATTTGATACAACACGTAAGTGTATCATGATGACCCTAGCAACTTTATACTAGGAAAAAAATAATTATTAGTTGATTTTTTTTTCCAATAGTGACAGGATCAGATGATGAAGGTGCAGGAGGAAGACATGTATGATCCAAGCATGCTGGTGTAGAAGTGTGGGGGCCAAGTTACAAAGCTGTTATGTAGTGGTCTAGATAATTCTAACGGGTATAAATGTGCTATTGAAAGGAATTCTCAACATAGGATAATGTTGTTTTTTTTAGTATTAGAATGCACTATTTTGTACAGCAAAACAAGTTCTAAGCAGCTGGAAAAAAAATGTAATAGCTCTTTACCTATTAGTTACAATTTCTATAGAGAATTGAGTGGAGCTGAATCTCCATGATAACATCTAAGCATTCCATTTTGGTCCCAAAGGAGTACATTTTTCAGATGTTGTCTTGCATCAGGATACTCATAGAGGAACAATTCAGCTACTTGTGTTCCAACAAAACACATATTAACATCTATTCAATATAATATATATACATATCAAATAAAAATTGGATCTTTGAATGAGGTTCAGAACATCAACTCCAGAAAACAACAACAGATTTATTAATTAACATAGGGAACAAAAAGAATTTATGAGTCCATTATGCAGAAGTTCCTTACTCGACGTGGAATGGATGCATCAACAGATTCCCGTTGCAGCATGGTCGGAGTATTTCAATACAAGATATGTTTGTTAGAGCAAAATAAGTAAATGTTCAAAAATTGTTGCTCAGAGATTTACTTCAAATTACCTACCTCATAACTGATATGATTGTTTACATATTAATTACAACAATATCAATACATAAAACTTTATAACAATTGCAATTAGTAGATGATATATATATATATATATCAATGTAAGTTTATTAACAAATATTGCAATTAGTACATGATATATATGTCTATATTTCAATGTACGTACATGATGATATAAAGAGTACTTCTTTAGTTGACGATTTCTATTCCAACATAAGGCATTTTTCCTGCATGGAGTTGAAGAGCAACATCCCCAACAACCTATAATTTAAGAATTTCATGTATAAGATACAAGAATATACATATATATTTTCTTCACCTCAAATTACCTGTCGTGTTTCTTTTTTACAACCACACTCCATAAGAAAAAAAATAATCATGAGAGTTTTTTTTTATTTTAAAAAACTATTGTTTACCTTTATTTATTTATTTATTTATTTATTTATTTATGTTTTAAAATATAATCTCTCTTTGTTAAATATTTATTCGAGGTGTGTGATTTTCAAGAACAATTAAAGTAGGGAAAAATAAGTCATTTTGTGTTGGACTTCTAAAATTGACATATAATTTGGGAAAAATCACGACAAATAATTTGAGACAAATGAAAATAGATATAGCGGATGGAATGAGACATACTTTGGCCATGTATCTAAAGGAGGATTGAGTGACACCAGCCACATGAGGTGTAATTATAACATTAGGAAGTTGAAGAATTGGATTAAGAGGATCAAATGGTTCAGTCCAAGCAACATCAATTCCTAATCCTCCCAAATGTCCTAATTTAAGATTGTTATAAACAGCCTCATAATCTAAAACACCACCTCGACCTATATTAATTAAAAGGGCACCCTGCATTAACCAATAAAGAAACTCATTAATCACACTAAGCTTGCCAAATATCGTCACATATTATCACATACTAGTATTTTATATTTAAAAGACCAAAAACATACATAAGTTAGTTAAATGTTAAATATGCTCACCAAATATTACAAGAACAAACCAGATTATTTATCAATAAGAAATGACTGAGGGATCAAGAGTATAATTATATAGATATCCTTTTTATTTGTTAATCAAAGGGTAAATATGTTTAATTTACCAAATATTATAAGAACTAAAACCAATTTTTTATCAATAATTGAGGACCAAAAGGTACAATTATATCCCTTTTATTTGTTTAACTAATTTGTGTTTAATACGTCTCCTCAAATACGTGCTTCTATAAATTTTGTTTTAACATGAGATTCGATCTTGTAACATTATTGCGGAGAAACATACCTTTTTCATAGCAGATACGAAATCGTTATTCACTATGCCAATCTGCAAGTGACCAACATACTTTAATTAAGAAAATATCGAATTCAATTATCAAATGATCACTCAACTAATAATTATTATCTTGAAATATTTTTTTAATTTTTATTTTTCTTCAATAAAACAAATGACTTTCTAATAATTACTATTAGCTAAGTGACCATATAAAAAATAAAATTATATATTTTCGATTGACAGAAAATAATAAATTAATTTCATTCTCAATATAAAAATAAGAGTCTCACAGTTTCAGTAGTCATAGGCAAACAAGAGACAACAATATCAGCTTTGCTTGCAAACTTTAAAATATCATCATGGCTTCCTCTCTCATCAACCAGGTCATCATAATTATAATTAGTACCATTAATCCCAATGCATAATCCTGGAAATTAAATTATCATCCATGTATTCATAATAACTAAGATATTACGGAGTATGTTAAATAATAATAATATTTCACAGGAATTATATGTGGCACTCAACAATTTGAGGAGTTGGCCAGATACAGGTCGAAGCCCTGCCTTCAATTAGTCCGGACTTTTGGACAGATTACAATATTCGACTTATCTCTTTCTGCCAATTCCCCAGATTTTCCGTTGTTTTTGATTAATTACCTTTAGTAGAGTCAAGCATAGAATTGGGCCAGCTCCTTTTTGTAGCAATAATTTTCACATCAAATGGACGCAAACGTTTTGCCAGATGCATTCCAATGTTTCCAAAACCCATGATAAGCACCTAATTAATTAAATAAGCAGTTCAGGGAAAAATATATAATTAATGTATTAATTCTTGCTTGAATAAATTAAATTTACTCATTTTTAATTCGATAGACCATACTAATTAAATTAATGGTTAAGTAAAAAATTAGGTGAGAATATGCATTAGTTAACTATAATTTAGTCATACAGATGTATAATGTGAAGACATGCCGTTTTCACCAAAATTATCACAAATGCACAAATTCACTAGTACTATTAATTTGTAGGCGTGTCAAAACTTGATTTGTCCCGTTCTGTTTACATCCCTAAGCAAAAAATTAAAATGTGAAGCTCACAATTTTCCCTAACAAGGTGTCACCAATTGGCTCCCCAAGCCTTTTATGCTTCACAGCAATTTCCATTTGATGTTGTTTACGCAAAAGAGCCAAAATTAGATATATGGCCATTTCAGCACATGAAGCAGCATTTCCAGTTTCGCCACTTGGAATTTTAGCCACGTCCTTTATTCCTTGTTTTGTCAACACCTATATAATAATTATAACAATTAAAAAAAATTTAGTCAAACAAAATTTCGTTACCCAATAAATTTGGGTAATAACTAAACTAGAAGGGAAAAATAGGGAGAAAATGTAAAGAAAGTTGACCATCGAGCCCAACTCCAAATTGCATTATGAGCTTCATGTTCTTGGCACGAGAGATGACATCAGAGTTCATTTCGAAGTTTTTAGGCACACAAATATCATAGTCACCAATCATAGCGGACACATTCTCAAATGAAACATCATCAGCCTACAAATTAATGTGACAAATACTAAATAATTCACTACTTAAAAACATGAACTAACGACAAATAAATTTGATAGAACCTGAACCATTGGATAGTGTTGCAAGTATTCTCCTGTGAAATTCTGAGAATGAGGAAAGTGAAGTCCACAAAATAGAAGACGGGTAACATGATTATAACAAACGCTCCTTCTCAACGACGTGTTTGCCCCTAAAAAAATTGTGATAGTTAAAAGACTATATATGTATTAAATGTTTGAAAAAAGCTCTCCTAAAATTGGCAAGTGTCAAACAAATTGAATGTCTTTTTTATCGTCAAAATAGTACTACTAATATCTTTTTTGTCCTTTGAATCACTATAACTAAACCAAAAAGAAATTGCCCTTTAGTCACCAAAAAAGGGAGTACTCAAATGGTTTCACTATCAACTTTAACTTTTACCTTGTTGGCGGAAAAACAATTCCTCAATTTGTAATCTCCTCACACTCCCTATGTTTAATGAAATTTAGAAAGCAAAATCTGTGGATACTGAGAACCATTTAAGCAAAAATTAAGACTAAAAAAATAATTAAAATTTAAGACTTTCACTTGGTGAGCTTATCTGCAAATATGGATTCACCAAGTTGAGTTAGTGAGAGAGAAAAAAATAATTCTATTCTAATATTACTATATTACTATATAAGAAGAGTGAATAAAATTCACTCTTCTTTCGACACGTGGCACCA